>NW_007726563.1:385524-393194 GCF_000696425.1 Galeopterus variegatus | reverse complement strand
GGGGGGGGGGACACGGGGGGTGGGGATCGGGTGCGGGAAAGGAAAAAAAAAAAAAAAAAAAAAAAAAAAAAAAAAAAAAAAAAAGATTGGAAACTCCTAGGGGTAGGGCCAGCCCATGGCTCACTTGGGAGAGCGTGGTGCTGATTAACACCAAGGCTGCGGGTTGGGATCCCTATATAGGGATGACCAGTTAGCTCACTTGGGAGAGTGTGGGGCTGACAACACCAAGTCAAGGGTTAAGATCCTTTTATCGGTCATCTTTAAAAAAAAAAAAAAGAAAGAAAGAAAGAAACTACTAGGGGTAGGCACTGCATTGTTTTAGTCTCAAATTTGGTTCATCTGCTGGAAGAGGTACACACTCTGCATAAAATGTGTGCTTTGGTTCCTGCCTCCCCGCTCAGGCAATTCCCCTACTTGGATGGTCTTTCCTCCACCTGTTGTCAGTTTAAGATTGACAAAATCCAGTTTAAGATTCCTGTAACTGTAGGTTATTTACTTTTTCATTTTTATTTTATTTTATTTTTATTTATTTTATTTTTCCTTTTTGTCTTTTTTTCGTGACCAGCAACGGGATCGCAACCCTCGGTGTCGCGCCCGCACCGCGCTCAACCAGTGAGTGGACTGGTCTCTATATGGGATCCGAACCCTCGGCGGGAGCACCGCTGCACTCTACCGAGTGCGCCACCAGGCCAGCCCTACTTTTTCATTTTTTTTTTTTTTTTTAAAGATGACCGGTAAGGGGATCTCAACCCTTGGTTTTTTTTGGTGTTGTCAGCACCACGCTCAGCCAGTGAGCAAACCGGCCATCCCTATATAGGATCCGAACCCATGGCCTTGGTGTTATCAGCACTGCACTCTACCGAGTGAGCCACGGGCCGGCCCCCTACTTTTTCATTTTTAAATTGTCATTAGCACTGTTACAACAGGGAGCGCAAAAAGAAAACCTTTTTAGAAAATATCTATCCTTCCCCCAAACTCACAAACCTATGCCAGGTGACTCATTCTATTTTTTTTTTTTTACATTCTATACAGGAATTTGTATTATTCATTCTCCCATTCATTCACTTATTCCACAGATCTTTTTTGAGACCCTATCAAATGCAAGATACTCCAGGACCATCAACAACACAAAGACAAATAAGACAGTTTTTTTCTCTTAAAGAGAATGCAATCTCCTGGGGGAATTAAGATGTGTTTTGCTTTCCTTCTTAATAACTTACTTGATTCTTTAATTGACTCAAGTATGTGGGTTCTGGGGCTTTGACTCATCATGTGGCCAGAAAGTTCCCTGAAATTGGGAATTGAATCTTCAAGTTTTTCGGTATCTAGGTAGAGTAACAATACATTCCAGTTAGCACCGGTTGTGCTGGTATAATTGTTAATGGTTCACCCTTTTATTCTCAAAAGTGTTCCAATTTAGAAATAAGTGTTGGTGGGCCGGCCCGTGGCTCACTCGGGAGAGTGCGGTGCTGATGGCACCAAGGCCCCGGGTTCGGATCCCACATAGGGATGGCCGGTTCGCTCACTGGCTGAGCGTGGTGCTGACAACACCAAGTCAAGGGTTAAGATCCCCTTACCGGTCATCTTTTAAAAAAAAAAAAAGTGCTCAACTTTTAGTAGATATTTACAGTGGCAAAAATCTAATGATGGATTGATGGATGGATAGACAGAAGGATGGATGTATGGACAGACAGAGGAACAATGAATGGAGCAAGCCTGAAGCAACTCAAGAATGAGAAAGCAGATTATACGCATTCTTTAAAAGAAGATGTTCCCCTGCAAAAAGGGTGGCCTCAAACTCCAGGCAAAGCCTCAGTTCAAGGTTACCACTGCCACCCATTCTGTTCAGTCATTCGGGTTCCCTGCTAGTGTTCTGGACCCCATGGTGTGCACAGCCCAACACTGTGCTTCCTGGGGAATAATGGGGAAGAAGTTCTCTACTTACAGGAGTTTCTCCTCAGCAGCAAGAGGCTAGACACGTGTGGAGGAAGAAGACAGTCCACACACAGACCACGTGAACAAGCCCAGACTGACCAGAAGCACCCCTGATTTCTGAGGAGATACCCTAGACGAGGTCCCCTCTGCGTTCCTCCTGAGATAGGGCCTCTATCACCTACATCAGATGCTGAGACATGTCAACTAGTCCCAGCAATGCCTTAATCAAAACATTCTTCACTTTCCTTAGCTTTCCGGACTCTTCCACAACCTCTTCAGTGGCTCCTCTTCCTCTTTCAGATTAAGCCAAAATCCCGGCTTCTCTTCTCGCATACTCTATTCCTTCAGTCTCAGCTTTCATGTTTCTCCAGCTCTAGCCTCCACCCCACACTCCCAGCCCACATCCCCACCAGGATGTCACTCCAATGTCTTGAACTCAAGATGATCAAAATCTGTCCCTCTTCTTTGGTATCATGTGTCAATTAACTGTGATCCACTGAGTCACCCAAGCTAAAAATGCTCACATCACTCTTTTATTTTTCCTTTTATAAACCAACAAATCCCTTGGATAACATCATTCTTTCTCATCTCCTCCTGCTCCAACAGTTTCCACACCAACCTGTAAGCAGGTCCTGTCACCAACACTTCCAAAATGTCTCTGGAATCTGGTCCCTCTCCTCAATGTTCAGGCACTCCCATCTAACACCTGGACTGGTGCAGTAGCCTCTCTACCTCTGTTCATCTCTCTAACCTGCACTCCCCACTACTGCCGAAGCAGTCTTTCAAAAACTTCAGGAACGCACATGTACTCTTTGCTTCTTTTTTTAAGAAAAAGTTTTGATTGCAAAATCTGGATAACTTCTTGGAATCTGAACTTTTTTTTTCTTTTTTTTGGTTTCGGCTTTTCTTGTGCCCCAAGCCTGTGCTGAATCTGTGCCTTTTTTGAAACACGTTCCTGCCTTATTTATCAAAGTCCCAAACTATGTGGGGCTGTACTCTTCTTTTTTTTTTTTTTTTAAAGATGACTGGTAAGGGGATCTTAACCCTTGGCTTGGTGTTGTCAGCACCACGCTCAGCCAGTGAGCGAACCGGCCATCCCTATGTGGGATCCGACAGTAAAGCTCCATAAATGTTAAACCTTATTAGGAAAGCTTCCTGCTGAGAGCATGCCACATACCAGGCACCCAGAAATGCCCAAGAGGAGTCGGGGGCTCAGGGGCTCACAGTCTTATTGCAAAGATAGAAGTCTCAGGACAGGAGCACTTGCTCCAGCCTGTGTGTGTATGTGGGGGGGGTCTGAGAGCATGCCACATACCAGGCACCCAGAAATGCCCAAGAGGAGTCGGGGGCTCAGGGACTCACAGTCTTATTGCAAAGATAGAAGTCTCAGGACAGGAGCACTTGCTCCAGCCTGTGTGTGTATGTGGGGGGGGGGGCGGGGGTATGTGCATGTGTACACACACAGTCTTCTTCCAGGGAAGACTTAATAATGCTTCTTGCTGCTGCCTGAGCTGCATCTTGAGTGGGAACTGGCTAGGTGAGGAGGAGACGGAGGAGAAAGCAGCGAGGAGAACACCTGGCATATCTGGTTTGTGGGTCTGCACTGCCCGCATGCCCAGCAGGGCAATGCGAGACAGGATGGTGGCAGGAGCAGGGGCTAGACAGGAAGGCAGGGCAGATCATCAAGGGCCTCGTGTCTGCAGTAGATTTTGAGTTGTGCCCCAAAGGCAACAGAGAACTGTTAAAAGGGTTTTAGTCTGAACTAGAACCTGAGTACAGTTCTAACATTTTAGGTTTGGGGATGAGTAAGTAGAGGGCAGTTAAGAGGTTATGTTCTTGTATAACCTAGTGAGAAATTCCAAGGGTGTTGTAGGACAACAGAAGAAATGCAGGAGACAGAATTTCTGGGACTCAGTGCCCACTTGGATGGCAATGAAGGGATAGTCCGGGATGGCTATAGGCTATCTGGCTCTAGCTATTTCACAGAAGGTGTTTCTATGTCCTCTGATAGGAATCCAAATAGAAGAACAGATTTGGGGGAAAGGTTCCTTATTTCACATGTTGATTTTAAGGTGCTTGCAGACATTAAAGTGAAGCCCCATGCCAGCTGGACATAATGAATAGGTACCATTTATAGAGTTCTTACTGTGTGCTTGGAATGCCTATTGTCTATTTTCAGACTCATGGCAATCACTTAAAAGTAGGCATTACTATCCCATTTCACAGGTAAAGAAACTGAGATTGAAAAATAATGACAACTAACTTCTAAAGCCTACAGACAGCAAAGGCCCAGCTGAGATGTGAACTCCAGTTGTGTCTTAGGACACCTCTACCTCACCCCTTAACCTTGATACCTTGAGTCAGGACCTCAGGAGTGCACCCCTCTGGAAGTACCTACCACAGACAGCTGAGCCTCCGGAGTGGATGCTGCCATCTGGGTAATGTGGGGAGAGTGGGATGCAGAAAACACCCACATTGAAGGAGTAGGTAGAAAAAGAGGGGCCACAGAAGGAAACAAAAGAGCCAGAGAGGTCAGGAGAGACCAGAAGTCAAGGGAAAGAGTCAATACCAAATCACAAGGCTGTGTGTGCCAGGGGTCTGCCAGGCCAAGACCCTTCCCTCAATTCCCAAAGTATCAGACTAATGGGCCCAACCACCCTCCCCCATGTCCCCCCAAGAATGCATTCTTCCTTTAGATATGTTAATAGAGGCCACAGGGTTAAGGTCAGGCCTTCCAGTGGCTGGGAGCCTTTGTGTCTCTGTAAAATCAGTTTGCATATCTTTGCTCTGACCTATGTACCAATTTGATAGTTTACATCTGAGCTGACTATCTTAATTTCAATTTCTGGGAAGGTTCCTCCAGACTGACCTCCTGCAGTGTGGGATATGGCAAAATAAATTAGGCCTTTAGACTCAGAGCTAGATGAAAATGTGGGCTCTCTTGTGTGACCATAGCCCAATTACTATAACCTCAGTGTTCTTACCTGTAAACTGGGGATAACATAAGTTGTCTTGTAGGGATGGTTACGAGGGCGAGAGAAAATATACGTACAATGCACAATTTATAGTATGTACTATTATTATTACCTTTATTGCTAGCTTCACATCCTGATAACCTGATGATCTCGTTAAGAGCTCTGATGGCCCTTTTCCACTCCCAGAACCAGATAAATCAGAATCTCTAGGCATGGAGCCCAGGTTCTGTATATTTATCCCCAAGTGATTCTGAAACATATGCAAGGCTGAGAACCTTCCCCTACCTATGCTCTCCTTCTCCTGTTGTCTGTATATCTTCATACAGAATCTATAACAATCTATCAGTAGGCAGGTCTGTCTCATGAGCAGAAATTCTCAGAGGACCAGCCCCTTCTAGACTGGATATGGTTATTCCCAAATCAACACTCTATTCAGTCATGCCTCTTCATCCATAATAATAATCTCATTTTCAGAGGGCAGCCCAAGCTTTCTAACTTATTAATTTATTCACTCATTGGCAGTTGCCCCCTTATGCCCTCTACAACATGAATAATTGAGAATTCACACAAATTCTACGGTGAGACTAGAACAAATGGAAAGAAATGGAAAGAAATTCAGCACAAATTCACCAAAGTCTCCTTCAGGTATTAATAACTGCCCCACACTTAATAATAATCATAACAACAGTTATATAGCATTACCTTGTGTCAGGCATTGTTCCAAGTGCTTTACATAGATTATCTGAATCCTCAAATTTATTGCTATCCTCGCTTTACAGATAAGGAAACTGAGGCACAGAGAAGTGAAGTGACTTGCCAAGGTCACACAGCTTGTAAGACGTGGAGGCAGAATTTAAACCCAGATAATCTGAGGCCAGGATCAGGACTTTATGACCAAGCTCAGTAGAGCAGGGCTGGGCAGGTCCCCAGCAGCCTGAAATCAGAGACACCAAAGGAAGAAAACCTGATGCTGTCCCAGGCCCAGTGAGGAGTCAGGAAGCAAAGGGGTGAGTCCCAGAGAATCCAGACTGGGGGTCACAGCTGACCACAAGCTGAAGGCTTCCTGGATTCTCTGGGAGAGAAATGAATGACAAGAAAGAGAAATTCTTCCAGGAAAAGAAAACATTTTTGAGGCTTTTCTTTTTTTTTCTTTTTTTTTTTTCCTGCCTCTTCTCTGATTTCTACCCATAGTTTCTTTGCTGAGTCATGGAGAAGGACATTTTGAAAGGGGCAGGGAGGCAGGGGTGTGTGCCCTCCCTCCTGGAGTGTCACTCCAGGGCAGCAGAGTCACCAAGGCTGGATGGGCTGGGAGGTCTCCTGGGCAGCCCAGGTCCCTGCCCCAGAAGGCTGACCACTAGACAACTCCTTCTGTGCCCTATTCTAAAATGAGTTCACCAAGAGGAAGCCGATTACACTGCTCATCTTTCTCATCTTGCCCAGAGTCTCTTCAATGAATAATACCACTGATGAACGCATGAATGAAAAATTAAGTAAATAAGTAATTCAACAAACATGTATCGATCCTGAACTGAAGACTTTGCAATCAAACAACCCTGGATTTGATTCCCAGCTCTGCCACTTATGACCATGGGCAAGTGATTGGGCCTCAGTTTCTTGATCTATAAAATGGGGATATCATTTTAGCCTCCCAGCTTGAGGTAAGGGCCAAATGAGGTAAGAGAGGCAAGGATCTTGGCACACAATGGGCATTCCTTAGATGGTAACTCCTGTGTGCCAGGCACTGTAAGGGGCTGGAAACCAAGGAGGAGTTCCTAGTCCAGTGGGAGGGGAAATGGAGATGTAATGAATCAACACCGTGGGATGACTGCTAGGGCAGAGGCCAGTTCTGAAGGCTGAGGACACAGAGAGGAAAGAAGACAAGTGCCAAGCCAGGGTAGCGCACATCAGAAGTTCCTACTAAAGTCTCTAAGTCAGGCTTCTCAGACCATAACCTGCACATGAATCACTAGGAACTTTGTTAAAATGCAGATTCCAAGTCAACAGTTCAAGGTGGGGCCTGAGAGTCTGCACTTCTCCCCAACTCCCACAGCAGCTGCTGGATCATGGATCACACTGAGTAGTGAGGGTCGCACTTGTAGTCCACACTAAGGCGATTTTAACCTCTTCTTACTCCCAGATTTCTCTATTATCCTTTGTGGCCATTTGGGGGCAACTAGCATCAAAGTGACTTGCAGAACCTATCTGCGCCTCAAAGTCTCTGACACACCTTCGTGATCCTAACACCCCCTAATGTCCATATCCTTGAAGGCAGTTATTTGCCTCCTCCAGTCTTCCCTTTTCTAGGCCAAATCATTCTAGATGCTTCAGATGTTTTTGTATCTGGTATTTATAATAAATTCTCTTTAAAAGGTCAGAGATTTATGAGAAAAGAGTTTAATTATGACTATTTTGTTAATGTAAAACATCTTCATTCCATCTGAAGCGGTAGGAGAGAAGTGTACTGGAAAAGATTAGGATTTCTTGCTGATTTGACATAAAATGCTGATACCAATGAAGATAACATTTAGCTGACAACAAACGGGTTATGAACTGTCACCAATTCAAAGATTATTTTTGATGAATCATGGCATTGGAAAACATAAAATACCCTAAAATCAGGGCCGAGCCCATGGCGCACTCGGGAGAGTGCGGCACTGGGAGCACAGAAGCGCTCCCGCCGCGGGTTCGGATCCTATATAGGGATGACCGGTGCATTCACAGCGCTCACTGGCTGAGCGTGGTGCAGCCGGTCTCAAACAG
>NW_007726563.1:383484-384686 GCF_000696425.1 Galeopterus variegatus | reverse complement strand
CAAAAAGGAAAAAAAAAAAAAAAAAAAAAAATGTGGGCCGGCCCGTGGCTCACTCGGGAGAGTGCGGTGCTGATAACACCAAGGCCATGGGTTCGGATCCCATATAGGGATGGCCAGTTAGCTCACTGGGTGAGCGTGGTGCTGACAACACCAAGTCAAGGGTTAAGATCCCCTTACCGGTCATCTTTAAAAAAAAAAAAAAAAAAAAAAAAAAACCCTAAAATCTTATGGCTCACATATGGAAGAAACTTTGAAGTTTTCCCAAACTTGACAACAACCTTAATATTTATACAGCATTAGCAGTAATGACTTGTGAAGCTGAAAAAAACTTTTCTAAACTATCAGTAATTTTTAAAAATTTATAATCAACCATGCTAGAGAAATACTGGGTTATCTTTTTTATTCTCTCTATGGAAAGTATTATAAAGTCATTGTAATATGAAGATGGTAACCAAAGAGAAGGCAGCCAAAAGACAGGAAAAAAGGTATTATAGAAGAGTGTCAAGCAGTTAACACAAACATGTTATTTTTCTGGATTCTGTGATTTCATTTCAAAATCTAACTAAATATTCACTTTTATTTATTTATTTATTTTTTTTTTTTTAAAGATGACCGGTAAGGGGATCTTAACCCTTGACTTGGTGTTGTCAGCACCACGCTCACCCAGTGAGCTAACCGGCCATCCCTATATGGGATCCGAACCCATGGCCTTGGTGTTATCAGCACTGCACTCTGCCGAGTGAGCCACGGGCCGGCCCTAAATATTCACTTTTAGATCTTTGTGTTTTGGGGTTTTTTTGGTTTGTTTTTTGTATTGTTTAAAGAGGGCTCCCCAAATTGCATTAACTTTAGACCCAATAAAACCTGAATCTACCATGCGTATACCTGAAAGCACATGGGCTTTTGTGTCAGATCTGGACTTAAATCACAGATCTACCATTTGTTGGCTGTGTGCTGTATGTCCTAAGACAAGTTACTTAACTTCCCTGAACCTCAGTTTTTTCCTCTATCTAAAATGGGATAGTAGGGGATGGCCAGTTGGCTCAGTTGGTTAGAGCACGACCTTGTAACACTAAGGTCAAGGGGTTTAGTTCTCCATACCGGCCACCTGTCAAATAAATAAATAAATAGAAGGGGATGGTAATATCTATCTTGCAGGCGTGTCTTGAGGATTAAATAAGATACTGTATTTTAAGTGCCTA
>NW_007726563.1:381761-383077 GCF_000696425.1 Galeopterus variegatus | reverse complement strand
TAATATCTATCTTGCAGGCGTGTCTTGAGGATTAAATAAGATACTGTATTTTAAGTGCCTATTATGTGGCCATCTCAATGAACTGTGGTAAAGAGACAATTGAGACAGTGAGAGGTTCATTTGAGGTCATACAACCAAGGAGACGTTCTTTAGAAAGAATCTGATTTAAAGTTTGTATTAAAAATCTTATTTCCTCTCAATCTCCCACCCCTTTCAAGACAGGAAGTAAAAAGCAAGCCCATATTATCCATGACCCCCAGTAAATCTAACCCATCCTTCACTCTTCACCAAAAGTCATCGAGATGTTCCCCCACCACCACCCCTGCACCTCCACATGGGGAAAGTGAAATGAACCCCTCTCTGATGGTGCTTGTGAGAAATAATGAATCAGATGAAATTAAGAAATACTTGGCCTTTTGTTGAAATCATATATTTGGTTACCAGTCTTTTTTTCCACCAACTCAAACAACCTCAACATTCTCCTCTTTCCACGAACTTGTGCCAGTTTCTTTAGAACCACTTTCTCATTTCATTCTCACAGGGGCCCTCTACATAAGTACTGATCAGCCCCTCAGACAGGTGAAATATCTTACATGGATATGAATCTGGGTCTGTCTAATGTCAGAGCCCAGGCTCTTAATCACTAGACCACGTTGCCTTCAGCCAATTGCCCTCTCCTCCAGCCACTGTATAATAGGATCAGGACTTGGGTGAGTGCTGGAGTTTGAAGTAGAGAATCAGAATATCTTGTGGTTCCACATCTCCCATGAGCCCTGCCATTGCCCAGCAGTGCCAAACTGCTCCTGTTTCCCCTAAACCTGCCCTAGTGATTCACACTTTTGCTCCCTGCATAGTAGATCTAAAAGCTGTTTCCCTCTCAAGGAGTCACAGGGTAAGTATCAGAACACCCTGGTTCTAATCTGGGTGGGCCACCATCTTGCCCTTAGGCAAATCAGTTACTCTCTCTGGACCTCATTTGCCACAATTTAAAAATAATGTAGAAAAGAGACTCTTCCAGGATCCTTTGCAGTTCCAACATCTGAAAATGAGCCCACCCTGTGTACATATAATGCAGGAGCTAAATGTGTTCTTGCTGATTTTCTGAACATTTCCCTCCAGAGCTACAATGTCCTCTGCTTACAGTAGTACATCAAGAAGACTGCAAAGTATATATTATGGTTAGCATGATGTGGCCGTGTAGTTTAAACAGCCCTGGCTCAGAATCCTGGCTCTCCTAAGCCCTGGTTATGTGGCCTTGGGCAAGTCCTTAACCTCTTGAAGATTCCTTTCCCTCCTCTACAAAATGGTGGTTGCTA
>NW_007726563.1:379484-381601 GCF_000696425.1 Galeopterus variegatus | reverse complement strand
TCTCAAGGAGTCACAGGGTAAGTATCAGAACACCCTGGTTCTAATCTGGGTGGGCCACCATCTTGCCCTTAGGCAAATCAGTTACTCTCTCTGGACCTCATTTGCCACAATTTAAAAATAATGTAGAAAAGAGACTCTTCCAGGATCCTTTGCAGTTCCAACATCTGAAAATGAGCCCACCCTGTGTACATATAATGCAGGAGCTAAATGTGTTCTTGCTGATTTTCTGAACATTTCCCTCCAGAGCTACAATGTCCTCTGCTTACAGTAGTACATCAAGAAGACTGCAAAGTATATATTATGGTTAGCATGATGTGGCCGTGTAGTTTAAACAGCCCTGGCTCAGAATCCTGGCTCTCCTAAGCCCTGGTTATGTGGCCTTGGGCAAGTCCTTAACCTCTTGAAGATTCCTTTCCCTCCTCTACAAAATGGTGGTTGCTAAAGGTCCCCATCACAAAATGATGTTGTAAGGATAACAGAGATGGGGCCTTAAAAATGCTTAGACCCATGCTGAAGACTCAACATTATTATGTATGATATCCCCTCAGGCCTCGTCTGTTCTGGACCTGGGATGTAGAACCTTGAAGGGGTAACGTTCAAAGGGAGACTGAGTTGCAGAGAGGCAGAGGGGCTAGGGACATGGGATGGACAGATGGTGTGATTCCAGATGGCTACCCATGGCTGAACTGGGCCTTGCTCTCTGCCCAGTCCTAGCCACATGTGTCTGGGCAATGTCAATAAGACAGTGGGTTGGAAAATGTTAGAGAACACTAAAATATCCAAAGTAGGAATTACAGATAATTCTGACATGCCTCCCAAGTTGTCTGTCTCAGCAGGCAATAACAAATCCCTGGGCTAAAACATAGAGCCTCTTCTTCCCTTCTCTGCACACTGGCACCATTCCTAATCAGAATCGCGCTCTCCACTCAAGCAGTCGATTGGAAGCCTCCAATCTTCTAGCCTCTGAAAGCTCATATGCCCTAAATCCTTTAAAACAAACAAACTGATAAACCAAACAACATTCCTACCATTTCTCTTTTTTCTACATCTTGGCATTTTTAATAATTAAAAAATGGAAACAACCAAAATGTCCTATGATAGAGGATTAATGAATGGATTGGACTGACCTGGGTTTGATTCCCATCTAACACGTACCAGCTGTGTGACCTTGTCAAGTTTCTCTTTGCCTTAGTTATACATCGGAAAAATGGCAATAACAATAAAAAGAACTCTGATTCTGCAGTCAGACTTCCTGGCTGGTTTAAATCGTTCCTGTTACTTTTTTTTTTTTTTTTTTGGTGGCTTGCCAGTGTCTGGTTCTGTTACTTTCTAATAGCTGAACAATCTTGGACAGTTAATTAAGCCTTCTGTCTCTGTTTTCTCATCTATAAACAGGATATACCAAACAAGGATGGTGGGGGTGAGAATTAAATGAGATAGCACATGTAAAACCCTTAGAACAGTGTCCAGCACAGCTCATGTGATATTATAATTCCTCTACCCATACCCCACCTCTAACCCCACAAATAATTTCTAACCATAAATGCACATCCAAGTCACTTAGAGTGTGCCACCTTGAAACAGAACACCTGTGCTACATCAGGTGTGCAACATCAGCACACATTCAGCTCAGGTGGGCTCTTTGGCAGGGCGTGTCGTCATCAGTAAGAACTGGTTAACCAGGCACTAACCTCTCCCCTTTAACAGGAATAGTTGGGGGTTGCTGGGCTCATTTTAGTCTGTTGGAAAAACAGCAGCCGGAGTTCAGTGTATGGAGAGCCACGTGATAGTGTTCGCTGCCCATGAACTTGACTGGAAACTCACCGGCTGTCTGCAGAGGGCTTCTGATGGAGGGTCCCAAGTGCCCACGTTACTACTCAACAACAGCCCAACTTAGCCAGGGTCACAGAGAGGCAGCCACCTGTTGAACCACAGCATGGTTCAGTTCCTGTCTTAGTTCTTCCTCTGGGTAATCTCTAGAACTATAATCAATTTAACCCTGAAAAGGGGTATGGGGGGTGGGTGGTCAGTCTGGTATTTCACTTGAGCCTAACCATCAATTCTGCACAGTTCTTGGCTTCCAACAATTAGGGTAATTCATATGGCACATTATACTT
>NW_007726563.1:378187-378891 GCF_000696425.1 Galeopterus variegatus | reverse complement strand
TCAATTCTGCACAGTTCTTGGCTTCCAACAATTAGGGTAATTCATATGGCACATTATACTTTTCAAAGAGTTTAAACACGTGAGCATGATCGTCATAATTTATATGTGTAGAATGCTTAACCATTTTAGAAAGCGCTTTCTCCTGCACTGATTTCATCTCCACAGGAACACTGGGAGCTGCAAGTTGGAGAAACTCAAGGGACAGGTGAGGCCAATGGAGATATGGGACATTGCCTAGGGAGGTGGGCTCCAAGGCCATATGGGTGGTGTGACCTCAGTGAGGGCACCTCATGCCTGGGTCCACTTCCTCAGCCTCACAGGCTCTAAAACATGACCTGCCAGTCTGTCCAGAGGGATCCCCTCGCTTCCAGAGTGGACTCAAGGTTACCAGCACCCTAAGATGGAGACATCCCCCCGCCCCCACAGCCACATATAAACGGACAGCGGGAAACAGAGGCCGCAGGGGCCTCTAGCTGGCACATTCTCTCCCTGTAGGCTCTTCTCCAGGGGCGGTCAGTGGGGAGTCACAAGAGGGCTTGGTGGGTGAGGGAACAAAACTAACAGAGGCAGCCAAAGGGTTCCGCTGCTGGGGGCCCAGGCTGGCAGTGGTGAGTCCACAACAGGGAAAATTGCCAGGCCAGGCCACCTCTCCATGCAGTAACCTCTTGCTTGCTTTCTGGTTTTGTTTTTTCAAGTATCCAGGG
>NW_007726563.1:372301-377560 GCF_000696425.1 Galeopterus variegatus | reverse complement strand
ACGGGATCGCAACCCTCGGTGTCGCGCCCGGTTGCGCCTGCACCGCGCTCAGCCAGTGAGCGGAAACCGGTCTCCACATGGGATCCTAACCCTCGGCGGGAGCGCCGCTGCACTCCCAAACGGCGCACTCTCCAGTGCGCCACCGGGCCGACCCTGTCCATTCTGTTTTGATCACATGTCTACCTCTCAGGGTCTCATTCTTTTTCCAGCTCAGGGTGAAGGTGAGGGAGGTGGGGAGAGATACATCTCTGTGGCTTTTATTTTTTTAATTTTTATTTTTTGGCGGCTGGCCGGTGCAGGGATCCGACAATGGCTTTTAGATACTATTATTACTATTTCCATTTTATATATGATGAAATGAGGCACTGGGAAGTCTGATAACAAAAACGGTCTTTTCTACATGACTGTCAGACTATAAGCTCCTTGGGGGTAGATACTCCTCCAGACACACCTCAATAACACCTCCTGACCCAAGGCACAGAGCACAGAGCTGCCCTTCAGCACATGCTTGCTAATTTGAATGTGAGGATTACTGAGGCTGCTGCTTGTTCAGGGCCACAGGGCAGCAGTCCCTAAAAGAGACTGACTCACTGCCAGGAAGGTATATGCAAAGAACTGTACAATAGTTGCATTAGCAGAGCTGTGCTGGTCCATCCACATCTTTACCCAGTTCACCCTCCAAAAGCTCACTGAGATAAGGGGGCTAGCCTGTGGCCCTGAAATGAGAGAAAGGGACTCAGAGGCACCTAATTCAACCTAACCAAATTATTCACTTTCCCCACAACCCTAGAGTTCCCAGAAATTTACATTTCAAAGACCAATAGAAATTTCCCCCAAAATTTTCTAGACCAAAAAGTAAGGTTGTTGCCAAGTAAGGTTATTAGGGAAAAAAACCTATAGTCTATATGTACTGTGTTTCACAAAATAAAAAATACTTGAACACAAAACCTTTAGATAGGGCTCGGAACAAAGGAGAGTACTTTAGATGGAATGAATTTTATTATAAATAAAACTGAGTACATCATCTGGTGAAAACTCATTTGGAATCACAGTCCTGTACCCCTCCCCGCCAAATGGTCCATGAAGCTCTTTTTTTTTTTAAAAAGATGACCGGTAAGGGGATCTTATCCCTTGACTTGGTGTTGTCAGCACCACGCTCACCCAGTGAGCGAACCGGCCATCCCTATATGGGATCCAAACACATGGCCTTGGTGTTATCAGCACCGCACTCTACCGAGTGAGCCACGGGCCGGCCCTCCATGAAGCTCTTGATTGGACTTCTCATAATTTTTAAGACAGCCCAGCTTATTTTTTAAAAACTCTAATGGCTAAGATTTTTTTAAATGTATAATATATAAGTATATTCTGCTTATAAAAAATTAAGCTGTTAGGGATAATGCTTCAGTGACCTTTGTCTATCAACTCCCCTCCATTACATATTCTATATCTTGTTTTCCTCCTTTCTCTCTCAGTAATATCTTGTTGATATCTGCAGATATAGTTAATATGAATTAATGCTGCATTCCACCCTATAAGCTTACACCTCAGTTTCATTTAGTCTTTCCAATACTGAGTGGACATTTGGGTTGTCCCTCCCCGCTTTTATTTGCCATTACAAACATACTGCAATAAATACACATGCACATAGTTTTTTTGTCACATGCTGCAATAAGTGTTTCCTTGGGAGAAATATTGATACTGGTAAATTGTTGGATCACAGCTTAAGGGTATTTTTACTTTTAATGAAAATCTTTGGGGCATTTTTACTTTTAATAGATTCCTTCTACAGTGCCTTCTAATGTGGCTGAACAATTGCCAGAAGTTGTTGTTTTCAATGTTGAGTCCAAATCTCTCTTCCTCTAACTCCCACTCAGGGAGGCAAGTGCTGTCTTAGGAAAGTATAAATCCTCTGTATGCAAAAGTGAGGTTAAGAGCTCACCAAACCAAATGGTTTGTCATTAAGTTGCCCCAGGACTTTCACCTCTCAGTTTCTCTCTCACAAGGGAACATCAGGAACCATCCTAGTGGAGAAACTGGTAGTGTCCTGACAAGAGTATTGTTGCAAGCTTGGCACAGGGAGATGCCCTCTATTCCTGGATATTCTTGGAAAACAGGCACAGATCCCATAAGCGTCCTCGCCTAATTCATTCCAACTAGGTTGATCCACCTTCAACACCAATTCCAACGAAGTCAGGCCCCTAGGAGTAACAAGAATAGCGGCTAATCTAATGAATACCTACTATGAGTTGAGCACTGTCCTAAATGGTTAACATATACTCAATCATGTTACTTTTAGAACAACCTTATGGGGTAGGTACAATTATTATTGCTGTTTACAGATTTTAAAAAGCATAGAAAGTAATTTGCCCAAGTAAGTGGCCAAACTCAGATCCAATCCCCAGCAACATGGTCCCAGAGCCCATCCTCTTAACCACCACACCGGTTTATTGTAAGGCTTTCTTACAAATCCAATTTAAAGGCAAGAAGTACATTTTCCACTTCCCTCCTCCTTCCATGGCCCTTACCCCAGTTCATCCTTTCACTCCTTCCCTTTCTACTGGACTACTGCAATAAACCTAACCCATCTCCCTGCCTCCACTCTCCCCATCCAATCTACTCCCTCCTCCAACCCTGCAGACGTTTAAGTTGTTGGCTTAAACTTACTCTCATTGTAAAAGTAGTTATGTTCAATTGAAGAAAATTTGGAAAATATAGAGAAGTAAAATGAAAAGGAAAAAAAAAACCCAACCTGTAGTTTTACCAACCACCAAAACTGTCTCTACTATTAACATTTTGATAATGTCCCTTTCAGTCTTTTAATACTTACACATGAGGCTTTTTAAAAATACATGAGGTTTTTTCTCTTTCACACATGAGATTTTTTTAAAAAATCTTTAATCATACTACATCTAAAATTTCAGTGAACATTATCTGATGGTCATTTTTCATGTTAATAATTATACAGTTGTCAGTATAAAGTTAGGCTCTGATCATATTAGTTATTAATCAAAAAGTTTCACCAGCTCCCCCATGTCCACTAAATAAATTCAAATTCCTGAGTTTGGCATTCAAGGCCCTTCATTATCTACTGCAGCATGTTTTAGCTCCCATTTTCCCATATCCTGGCCTCTGCCCAAACACACATTCTTACCTTATGAGATCTCCATTGCCTGAGCACTTCCTGTACTTTTTCCACACCCCCTGGGCCTTTGCTGACACACATGTTCTAGATTTTAGAAAACACATCCAATTATGGGTGGTCTATGCTCAAACTGAACTCTTACTTCCCTCCAAAACCTATTTCCACCCCTATCCCACGCCCAAGCTCCACCACTATGTGTTCATGGCAAAAATCCTGGAGTCATCTTTGATTCCTCTTTTTCACACATCCCACATCCAAATCATCAGCAACTCCAGTCGGGTTTGCCTTGGAATATCTACATGAATCCACTTTTCAGCATCTGCACAATGACCTTTTAAATCCACGTGACCTATATTTCTCACCCATGCTGATGTAATAGCCTACATGTGGACCTTCCTGCTTCACTCTGGCCTCCACAGAGACTGTGTCCAATACAGCAAAGGGTCTTTCTAAAAGGTAAAACAGAGCAAACCATTTCTTGCTTTCAAAGCACCCAATGGCTTTCAATCACATTTAGAATAAAATTCAGCATGCCAGGCCGTGACTGTGTGACCTCATTCCTTACCACTCCCACCTTCTTTTCTTCCCCTCCAGCCACACTTGCCTCCTACTGGCACCTCAAACTCAAGAATCAGATTGTATCTTAACACCTTTGTACCTGCTGTTCCTTTGCCTGGACAGCTCCTCCTCTAGAGCTGTGCTGACCAATATGTTGGCAACAGCCACATGTGTGTGTTACACACTTGAAATGCAGTCGGTCTGAAGTGAGATGTGCTTGTGACTACAAAATGTACACCAGATTTCAAAGACTTAGTACAAAAGAGGTAAAATCTCACATTAACAATTTTTATACTGATTACATAATGAAATGATATTTGGGATGTACTGGATAAAATAAATTACTAAAATTAATTTCACTATTCCTTACTTTTTAAATATGGCTACGAGAATATTTAAAATTATATATGTGGCTTGCATTATTTTTCTATTGGACAGAGCTGCCCTAGATCACTGGTTCTCCACCTGGCTGCACAGTGGAATCACCCAAAGAACTTAAATATCCAGGCTTGGGTTCTGCCTCCACAGATTCTCATTTAATTGACCTGGAGTATATCCTGGGCACTGGGATTTTTTTAAGCTTCCCCAGGTGATTCTAATGTCTAGCCAGGTTTGAGAAGCACCATGGTGCTAGATTTTCTTATGGCTCCTCACCCAGGTCTCAGCTCTAATGTCACCACCTCAGAAAGGCCTTCCCTGACCGCCTGATTAAAATGGTACCATGGGCTGGCTGGTTAGCTCAATTCGTTAAAGAGTGGTGCTGATAACACCAAGTTCGCAGGTTCAGATCCCCATACCAGCCAGCCACCAAAAAAAAAAAAAAAAATTAGGACCATCATGCCTAGAGCCTTTATTCCCAGAGCTGGCTTTATCTTTCCTCATAATATTTTCACTGTCAGATGTTACATTCTCATTTGCTTGCTTGTGGTCTGACTCCCCCATCAGAATGGAAGCTCTCTAAGGACAGAAAGTTTGTCTTAGCCCTGCAGTATCTGCAGCACCTAGAACAATGCAGAGCGAGAAGAAGGTGCTCGATAAATATTTGTTGAATAAACAAAGGAATGTTCAGGCCATGGATCCATGAAGCTGAGGGCCCCAAACTGCTGGAATGAGCCACCAGCCATCAGGCTAGCCACCTCTCAGCAAGTCACCATAAATAATGACCATGTGCTGAGCATCCCTTAGCCTTCTCTCTCCCTCCCTGCCTCCCACCCATTCTCCTGCCCATTAAACCAGAGTGTAAATTTGACATGTTTCTGGAAGTAATTCGACAATTAGACAGTAAGTAGCAAACATTTTTAAAAATATTCATATTCTTCTAGGAATCCAGTCTAAGGAAGCCAGAGAAGAATACAAATATTTATATATTTGGACAATCATCCCAAGATTATATGGAACTTTTAAAGATATGGAGAGATGTTCACCATATGAAGTCAGAAAAAAGAAAAAAAGGAAATAAAATTGAGTATAGAAAAATGGTCAATATAGTTAAAAAAACCCAACCAACCAACTAGTAAAACAACAACAAAAAAAAGCTCAATCAAACTTAAGTAGAGAAG
>NW_007726563.1:370657-371863 GCF_000696425.1 Galeopterus variegatus | reverse complement strand
CCAACCAACCAACTAGTAAAACAACAACAAAAAAAAGCTCAATCAAACTTAAGTAGAGAAGAGGATTCATACTATATTAAAGTATCAGTACATGATGGGGCAGGAGTAAGTGCTGACATCTTCTATCTCTTGATCTTTGTGTGATTTGTGCTCCTGTTTTACACCCAGAGAGAAACACTCTAAAATATTATTATTGGTCACCTCTATATAGTGGTATTATGAATAATTTAAATTATTCTTTAAAAATGTTATTTTCTACAATGACATGCTATATTTCCATAATTAGAAAAAAAGTGAAATAAATTTAAACCTCCTATTAGAAATGATCATGGCTTGTTACAGGTCTTTTGGAGAGCAATTTTATCAATAGGTATTAAGGCATTTTAAAACATCCAAATCAGGAATAGAAAATGTTTGCAAAAATTTGTGGCAAACCTTTAACTGTGGTCATTTCTGCACAGTGTGCCTGGGGAAAGGGAGTGTTGGAAACTTTTACTTCTTTACTTGGTATATCTCTGTACAGTTTATTTAAACAATGAGCATATGCTACTTTTAAATTAACACACACAAAAAAANTACAAACCAGTATCTCCTTTGAACATAAATGCAAAAATCCTCAAAAAAATATAAGCAAATCAAATCTTACAATGTATAAAAAGAATTATACACCATGACCAAGCAGGACTTATCCTAAGTAATGGAAAGCTGGGTTTTTTTTTTTTAAAGATGACCGGTAAGGGGATCTTAACCCTTGACTTGGTGTTGTCAGCACCACGCTCACCCAGTGAGCCAACCGGCCATCCCTATATGGGATCCGAACCTGCGGCCTTGGTGTTATCAGCACCGCACTCTCCCGAGTGAGCCACGGGCCGGCCCAGAAAGCTGGTTTGACATTCAAAAATCAATTAATGAGAGCTGGCCAGTTAGCTCATTTGGTAGAGCATGGTGCTGACAACACCAAGGTCAAGAGTTCAGATCCCCTTACTAGCCAGCCACCAAAAAACAAACAAAAAAAGTCTGTTAATGTAATCCACCACATCAACAAAGCTTAATATAAAGCTAAAATAATCAAGACAGTGTGGTACTGGCAAAAGAACAGACGAACAGATTAATGGAACAAAATCAAGCACTCAGAAATAGACCCACATTGGGCCGGCCCAGTGGCTCACTCGGGAGAGTGCGGTGCTGATAACACCAAGGCCCCGG
>NW_007726563.1:364492-369520 GCF_000696425.1 Galeopterus variegatus | reverse complement strand
AACACCAAGTCAAGGGTTAAGATCCCCTTACTGGTCATCTTTAAAAAAAAAAAAAGAAATAGACCCACATAAATACAGCAATAGATCTTTGACAAAGGAGCAAAGGCAATACAATGGAGCAAAGATAGTCTTTTCAACAAATGGTGCTGGAACAACTAGACATCCACATGCAAAAAAATGACTCTAGACACAGACCTTACCCCCTTCACAAAAATTAACTTAAAACGAATCATAAATATAACATGTAAAACTATAAAACTTATGGTGATGACCTTTCCCCCCACAGCTTTATTGAGGTATAATTGACAGATAAAAATTTTATATATTAGTGGTACACAATGTGATGTTTTGATATTTGTATATATTGTGAAATGATTGCCATGATCATGTTAACATATCCATAACATATAATACACTTGGTTGTTTTTTTTTTATGGTGAGACTACTTAAGATCTATACTTCTAGTAATTTTCAAGTATATATCATTAACTACAGTCATCATGCTGTACAACAGATCTCCAGAATTATTCATCTTATTCACTGAAACTTTGCATTCTTTGGCCAACATCTCCTCTTTCCACCTTCCTTCCAAGTCCCTAACAACCCCCATTCTACTCTCTACTTCTATGAGTTCAACTTTTTTAGATTTCACATATAAGTGAGATCATGCTGTATTTGTCTTTCTATGCCTGACTTATTTCACGTAGCATAGTGTCCTCCATCTTGTTGAAAATGACAGGATTTCCTTCTTTTTTAAGGTTAAATAATATTCCACTGCATATATCAACCACATTTTCTTTATCCATTCATCATTTGATAGAAACTTAGGGTAACTGCTTATCTTGGCTATTGTGAATAATGCTGCAGTGAACATGGGAGTGCAGATATTTCTTTGACGTACTGATTTAATTTCCTTTGGATATATGTCCAGAAGTGGTATTGGTGCATCATATGGTAGTTCTATTTTTTTTTTTTTTTTTAAAAGATGACCGGTAAGGGGATCTTAACCCTTGGCTTGGTGTTGTCAACACCACACTCAGCCAGTGAGCCAATCGGCCATCCCTATATAGGATCCGAACCCGTGGCCTTGGTGTTATCAGCACCGCACTCTCCCGAGTGAGCCACGGGCCGGCCCTGGTAGTTCTATTTTTAATTTTTTAATCTCCAGACTATTTTTCATAACGGCTGTACTAACTTACATTCCCACCAACAGCATGCAAGGATTCCCTTTTCTCCGCATCCTTATCAACACTCGTTATATTTTGTCTGTTCAATAATAGCCATTCATGTGAGGCGATATCTCATTGTGTTTTTATGTTTTCTTTTTTTTAATTTTGGCAGCTAGCTGGTACAGGGATCGAACCATAGACCTTATCAGCATCATGCTCTAAAAATCTGAACTAACCAGCCAGCCTCATTGTGGTTTTGATTTGCATTTCCCAGATGACTAATGATGTTGAGTACCTTTTCATATACCTGTTGGCCATTTGCATGTCTTCTTGAGAAATGTCTATTGTGGTCCTTTGCCCATTTTTTAATCAGATTGTTTTCTTGCTATTGAGTTATGAGTTCCTTATATTTTTTGGATATTAACTCCTTGTCAAATATAAGGCTTGCAAATATTTCCTCCCATTCTGTAGGAATGTCTCTTCTGTTGATTGTTTCCTTTGCTGTGCAGCAGCTTTTCAATTTGATGCAATCCCATTTGTCTATTTTTGCTTTTGTTGCCTGTGCTTTTGGGGTCACACCCAAAAAATCATTGCCCAGACCAATGTAAAGAAGCTTTTCCCTATGTTTTCTTCTAGTAGTTTTACAGTTTCAGGTCTTAATGTTTAAGTCTTTAATCCGCAGTCATGCCCTGCATAACAAGGTTTTAGTCAATGATGGACTGCATATGGGATGGTGGTCAGAGCAAAAAGCTATACCATCTGGGTTTGTGTAAGTACACCACTCTGTGATGTTTGCACAATGACAAAATTGCTTAAAGATGCATTTCTCAGAATGTATCCCATCATTAAATGACACATGACTGTATTTTGAGTTGATTTTGTTAAGTGGTGTAATATCAGAGTCAAATTTCATTATTCTGCATGTGGTATTTTCCCAACACCATGTATTGAAGAGACTGTCCTCTCCCCATTGTGTGTATTTGGTAGCTTTGTTGAAAATCAATTGGCCATAAATTTGTGAATTTCTTTCCAGGCTCTCTATTCTGTTCCATTGGTCTATGTGTCTGTTTTTATGCCAGTACCATGCTGTTTTGATTATTACAGTTTTGTAGTATATTTTGAAGCTGGGTAGTATAATGCCTTCAGCTTTCCTCTTTTTGTTCAAGATTGCTTTGGCTATTCAAGGTCTTTCGTGTTTCCAAATGTATTTTAGGATTGTTCTTTCTGTTTCTGTGAAAAATGTCATTGGAGGGCCGGCCCGGTGGCGCACTGCTATAGTGCGCCGCTTGAGAGTGCGGCGGCGCTCCCGCCGAGGGTTCGGATCCCACATACAGACCGGTTCCCGCTCACTGGCTGAGCGAGGTGCGGCGCAACACTGAGGGTTGCGATCCCGTTGCCGGTCCCGGTCCGGTANCAATGTAAAGAAGCTTTTCCCTATGTTTTCTTCTAGTAGTTTTACAGTTTCAGGTCTTAATGTTTAAGTCTTTAATCCGCAGTCATGCCCTGCATAACAAGGTTTTAGTCAATGATGGACTGCATATGGGATGGTGGTCAGAGCAAAAAGCTATACCATCTGGGTTTGTGTAAGTACACCACTCTGTGATGTTTGCACAATGACAAAATTGCTTAAAGATGCATTTCTCAGAATGTATCCCATCATTAAATGACACATGACTGTATTTTGAGTTGATTTTGTTAAGTGGTGTAATATCAGAGTCAAATTTCATTATTCTGCATGTGGTATTTTCCCAACACCATGTATTGAAGAGACTGTCCTCTCCCCATTGTGTGTATTTGGTAGCTTTGTTGAAAATCAATTGGCCATAAATTTGTGAATTTCTTTCCAGGCTCTCTATTCTGTTCCATTGGTCTATGTGTCTGTTTTTATGCCAGTACCATGCTGTTTTGATTATTACAGTTTTGTAGTATATTTTGAAGCTGGGTAGTATAATGCCTTCAGCTTTCCTCTTTTTGTTCAAGATTGCTTTGGCTATTCAAGGTCTTTCGTGTTTCCAAATGTATTTTAGGATTGTTCTTTCTGTTTCTGTGAAAAATGTCATTGGAGGGCCGGCCCGGTGGCGCACTGCTACAGTGCGCCGCTTCACCTCGCTCAGCCAGTGAGCGGGAACCAGTCTGTATGTGGGATCCGAACCCTCGGACAGGAGCGCCGCCGCGCTTCCCAAGCGGCACACTATCCACTGCGCCACCGGGCCAGCCCAGCTTTCCTCTTTTTGTTCAAGATTGCTTTGGCTATTCAAGGTCTTTCATGTTTCCAAATGTATTTTAGGATTGTTCTTCCTGTTTCTGTGAAAAATGTCATTGGAGGGCCGGCCCGGTGGCGCACTGCTACAGTGCGCCGCTTGAGAGCGTGGCGGCGCTCCCGCTGAGGGTTCGGATCCCACATACAGACCGGTTCCCGCTCACTGGCTGAGCGAGGTGCGGCGCAACACTGAGGGTTGCGATCCCGTTGCCGGTCCCGGTCCGGTACGGGTGCGACACTGATGGTTGCGATCTGTTGCCGGTCACGAAAAAAGACAAAAAAAAAAAAATGTCATTGGAATTTTGATAGGGATTGCATTGAATCTGTAGAAAGCTTTGGGTAGTATGGACATATTAACAATATTGATTATTCTAATCCATAAACACAGGATACCTTTCTATTTATTTGTGTCATCCTCAATTTCTTTCATCAATATTGTATAGTTTTCTACATACAAGTTTTTCATCTCTTTGGTTAAATTTATTCCTAAGTATATGTGTGTGTGTGTGTGTGTGTGTGTGTGTGTGTGTGTGTGTGTGTGTGTGTGTGTGTGTGTGTATGTATATATATGTATGTATGTATTGGATGCTATCATAAATGGGATTATTGTCTTGATTTCTTCTTGGGATAGTTTGTTGTTAGAGTACAGAAGTGCTACTTATTTTTGTATGCTGATTTTTTAAGTTGATCCTGCAACTTTACTGAATTCATTTATCAGTTCTAACATTTTCTTGTTGGAGTCTTTAGGGTTTTTTAGATATAAGATCATGTCATATGCAAACAGAGATAATTCTACTTCTTCCTTTTCAATTTGGATGCCTTTTATTTCTTTGTCTTGCCTAATTTCTCCGGCAAAGACTTCCAGAACTGTGTTGAATAGAAGGTGTGAGAGTGAGCATCCTTGTCTTGTTGCTTGTCATGGATTTGTTTCTTAAGCTTTTTACTTCAGAAGTGCTGTCCAAAAGAATCAGGACCATACTTGCTTGGTGAATGCATTGATGGGATGTACTTTTTATTTTTATAGTAGGAAGAAAATGACAAAAACATATTGTCAATTATGTCACACCTGTTCCTCTCTTCTGAGCACCTCTCTGGCCAGTTTTAACTCACTGATTGGCTCTGCTACCTGCAATGCTAGCTCCAAAGGCTTCTAGCATTGTTTTAAGACTTTGGTGATATCTCCAAAGGGCCCTTGACATTGTTTCTTATTAATAGGTGGCAGAATTGTGGGAAAAAATGGGTGCTCACACAAGCTAGCCAATCGCTAATGCTGGCTTAGGTAATTTGCTTAGCTTAGGTCTTTGGTGTACTAAGGGCTTTGCCTCCTGAAACCACAACTCCCAGGGATCAGGCTCTATTCTGAATGGTGTGTTGTGTACACCTGGAATATGCTTTGTGCTGAGGAGATGATGCATCTTTCAGGCTTGGTAATCGCTCCTCTTCTCTTCCCTTTCCAGGTTAGCCTCTTCTCTTCTGTCTCTTTCATTTCTGCAAACTCTTCCTCTGCCTCCCTAATTACATCATTGGTCTCTGAAACAGCCCTCAGTACTCCTTCAGATAAAAATAATTAAAGCAGTATTTCTCAATCCTAACTGTCAC
>NW_007726563.1:362837-363816 GCF_000696425.1 Galeopterus variegatus | reverse complement strand
GCCCTCAGTACTCCTTCAGATAAAAATAATTAAAGCAGTATTTCTCAATCCTAACTGTCACAGCATTGTAGAGATTCATTTTCATAGTATAACATGCTACCCGCACAGTTAGTTGACAATGTTGTCTACCTAAGTAACTTCTCCACCATTTTTGAATGACTGTTACTAGTATTCTGTGTAAATGCCTGATATATGTCTGAACCTTACATCCTTGAAACCAGCTCTGGATTTTAACTGCTAAGTCATTCTCCTTTTTTCTAATTGTATCCACAACACTGTTCATAAAGGAGTACTGATTTTCTACAACTGACAACAGAGCTTGCAGCTGGGCTAACGTGGCCATGGCCTCTTGGCCTCATAGTGATGACATTTTAGATACAACACCAAAGGCATGATATGTGTAAGAAATAATTGATGAGCTGGACTTCAATTAAAGTTAAAAACTAACCTGCAAAATACAATGTCAAAAGAATGAGAAGATAAACCACAGACTGGGGGAAAATATTTGCAAAAGACACATCTGATAAAGGACTATTATCCAAATATACAAAGAACCTTCAAACTCAACAATAAACAAACAACCTGATTTAAAAATGGGCATAGAGCTTGCCAGATAGCTCAGTTGGATAGAGCACTGCCTTGTAACACCAAGGTCAAGGGTTCGGATCCCTGTACTGGCCAGCTGCCAAAAATTAAAATAAAATAAAAATGGGCAGAAGACCTAAAGAGACACCTTCTCAAACAAGATACACAGATGTTAAGTAAGCATATGGAAAGATGTTCCACATCACGTCATTATGGAATTGCAAATTAAAACAACAATAACATACCACTACATACCTATTAGAATGGCCAAAACCCAAACATTGACAACACCAAATGCTGGTGAGAATGCGGAGCAACAGGTATTCATTGCTGGTAGGAATGCAAAATGGTACAGCTACTTTGGAAGACAGTTTAGCAGTTTCTTTTTTTTTTT
>NW_007726563.1:357318-362055 GCF_000696425.1 Galeopterus variegatus | reverse complement strand
GAGCGCCGCCGCACTCCCAAGCGGCGCACTGTAGCAGTGCGCCACCGGGCCGGCCCAGCAGTTTCTTATAAAACAAAACATACTCTTACCATATGATCCAGCAATTGTGCTCCTTGGTATTTACCCAAATGAACTGAAAATGTATGTCTACACAAAGACCTGCATACAAATGTTTATAGCAGCTTTATTCATAATTGCCAAAACTTGGAAGCAACCAAGATGTCCTTCAGTCGGTGAATGAATAAATAAACTGTGGTACATGTAGACAACAGAATATTATTCAGTGCTAAAAAGAACTGAACCATAAAGCCATGAAAAGTCATGGTGGAAAGTTAAATGTCTATTATTAAGTGAAGGAAGCCAATCTGAAAAGGCTACATACTGTATGATTCCAACTATATGACATTCTGGAAAATGCCAAACTACGGAGATAGTAAAATGATCAGTGGTTGCCAGTAGCTAGGGGAAAGGGTAGGATGAACAGGCAGAGCACAGAGGATTTTTAAGGCAGTGAGACTATTCTGTACTTTACTACAACGGTGGATACATGTCATCATATATTTATCAAAACTCACAGAGTGTATAATACCAAAAGTGAACCCTAATGTAAACTCTGGCCTTTGCATGATAATGATGTGTCAGTGTAGTTTCATCAATTGTAATAAATATACCATTAGGCTGCAGGATGTCAAAAGTGAGGGAGGTTCTATATGTGTGGGGACTGGGTGTACGGGAACTCTGCAGTTTCACAGCTCAATTTTGCTGTGAACCTAAAACTGCTCTTAAAAATAAGGCTTATTAACTAAAAATTTTGTTTATGCATAAGAATACACAAATGATTACTTATAATAGCAAACGTTTGTAAACAACCTTACAGTCCAACGGGAGAGAAATGGCTGTATGGATTACATCCCACAACCACTCACGTTATATTTATGAAGCATTTATAATAAGCAGGGCAAACGCTGAGAAGTTGAAAAGAGCAGTATATACAATTATATGAACAGAATGATAAAATTATGTACTGCAAAAAGACTAGGAGGATAATATACTGCACTGTTAGCACTGAGTTGTCTTTGGGCTTTAAATCTTGTTTTCAGAAATGTATATTCTTTTTATTGTAAAACTCATGATAGAGAACTTAAAAATACACAAATGTACAGAGAACAGAAATCACCCCAAATCCTATCATCTGGAGATAACAGAGGTTGCCTTGAATTAGGGGACAGAAGGTCATCTTTTCCTTCTGTTACAGTATTTTTAGATTTTTCTAGTGTTAGAAGAAAATCCAGTATACTTTGTCAATATCCTCCTCAGACATCAGTTCTAAGGCCACCATCAGTCTCCATGGAACCTTCTGAAACCTCCAGTTTGAATGGATCACTCATCCTGGTCTACAGTCTGACTTGTATCTCTGCTGGCACTTGTCATAGTTTACTGTGTATGTTTATTAATTGTGTACTTAACATTTCCCTCAGTCCTTGAAAGCAGGAATTAGTCTTACCCTTTTTAAAAAAAATTTTCATTCATTCATTCATTCATTTTAAAAAGATGACTGGTAAGGGGATCTTAACCCTTGACTTGGTGTTGTCGGCACCATGCTCTCCCAAGTGAGCTAACCGGCCATCCCTATATAGGGATCCGAACCCTTGGCCTTGGTGTTATCAGCACCGCACTCTCCCAAGTGAGCCTCGGGCCGGCCCCATCTCACCCATTTTGATATCCTGCTTCTACCACCTCCAACACTTACTCTGTGCCTAGAAATTTACTGATCAAATATCCCTGCCAGTATCCCCCTTCTGTCCCTTCCTCAGCCCACACAATGGATACTCAGAAAGGAACTGTCTTCTTTGAGGGGAGGTTGGTGGCCCTCCTGACTTCCTGGCTTGAATGTTGCTCTATCTCTCCCTCCCACAGACCAGGATTCAGAGGGCGGGGCATCTTCTCCAGAAGGGCCCCTGCCATAATGCACCTTTGTATGAAGCAGCAACCTTTGCACCATCTCCGATTAGTACCTCCAGAGGAATTTGTTTATCAGATTAACTAGTTGGCACCTTAACATACATGCAGAATCTGACCCTGGGACAGAGACACAGGAGAACTAAGGAGGGATGGCAGAGTGAAAACCTGGGTGGTGGGAAACAGTGTGAATGCTCTGGGATAGAAAAAGGCAGAATGGAAGAAAATAGGCAAAGGGGCAGGGGTTGGACTAGGGCAGCCCACATATGGGAGGCCATTAAAATAAATTTTACCTACTTTGCCAAATAGCTTAAAGCCAAAGTGTGAGCTCAAAACTGGGAACGGCATGAGAATCCAGCTGGACATGGCTACAGCCCCAGGTCGGGCCGGCCCCATCTCACCCATTTTGATATCCTGCTTCTACCACCTCCAACACTTACTCTGTGCCTAGAAATTTACTGATCAAATATCCCTGCCAGTATCCCCCTTCTGTCCCTTCCTCAGCCCACACAATGGATACTCAGAAAGGAACTGTCTTCTTTGAGGGGAGGTTGGTGGCCCTCCTGACTTCCTGGCTTGAATGTTGCTCTATCTCTCCCTCCCACAGACCAGGATTCAGAGGGCGGGGCATCTTCTCCAGAAGGGCCCCTGCCATAATGCACCTTTGTATGAAGCAGCAACCTTTGCACCATCTCCGATTAGTACCTCCAGAGGAATTTGTTTATCAGATTAACTAGTTGGCACCTTAACATACATGCAGAATCTGACCCTGGGACAGAGACACAGGAGAACTAAGGAGGGATGGCAGAGTGAAAACCTGGGTGGTGGGAAACAGTGTGAATGCTCTGGGATAGAAAAAGGCAGAATGGAAGAAAATAGGCAAAGGGGCAGGGGTTGGACTAGGGCAGCCCACATACGGGAGGCCATTAAAATAAATTTTACCTACTTTGCCAAATAGCTTAAAGCCAAAGTGTGAGCTCAAAACTGGGAACGGCATGAGAATCCAGCTGGACATGGCTACAGCCCCAGGGGGATGGAGGGATTAGACAGTCATCTGTAAGGGTCTTTCCCATCTGTCATTTTAGGGTTTCAGGTGACAATTTATTTTATTTATTTATTTGTATTTTTTATTTTTTGGCAGCTGGCCAGTACAGGGATCTGAACCCTTAACCTTTGTGTTATAACACTGTGCTCTAACCAACTGAGCTAACCAGCCAGCCCTCAGGTGACCATTTCTTTCCTGTCCCTAACTATGACAATATCTGCAATTTTTTCTATGCTTTTTATTGTACTACCTTGCTTCATCTAAAAACCAGAGGAGGTAGGTATTATCATCTTATATTACAGATGAGAAAACTGGCACAAAAAGATTAAGTAATCTGCCCAAGGAGCCACAGCTAGGAGTGGCCAAGCTAGAATGTGAACCCATCAGAATTTGTGCTGTGAACCGCCGCACCCCGCCCCGCCTGCTCTCCCCCTGTATTAAGAGGCCCAACCCTTGCAGCTCCAGTTCCCCTGGGGCCTCTACTCAACCCTGTCACTTTTCACTTTTTCTTTCAGGTTCCACAGGAGGAAGCAGAAGCCCTGGAAAGCCTCTAGCACTGTTGATTTTTAATTGCCTACAAGGGCAGTTCAGAGATGCCCAATAAACAAGCCCTTCTTTAAAAAAGCAAACCCTCCTCATCCCTCATTGTGTAGCATTCAAAAAATCCCTCCCCCCATCCCAGCTTCTGCCAGCCCCACCCAAGGGCTGAGTTTAATTTAGCCTTGCAAAAAACTTCTAAGTAACTCTCAGAAGTGAAAGAATTCATGCATTTTAAAAAATACTTATTGTGTGCCCACTATGTGCCAAGCACTGGTCTAGCTGCCAAAGTAATTTTTTTCTTGGCTGAAAGAGTTATTAAAGTGAAGGAGATAGTAGAAAAAGTTTGAGGGTCCCCTTGAGCAGAAACTGATCTCACGGGACTTTGAGGTGATTCCCATCTTCTCAATGGCCCCGGCCTTGATAAGAGGAGAAGCAAAAGTAATATAAATGGCTGATGTCAAAGATATCTCTGAGGCAGGTATTACCCAGTGGTTAGAGGCCCACCAATCCCTTTTCCTCCTCCCGGGTGCACAGGAAAACTACAATTCCCAGCTTCCCTTGCAATTAGGCTGGGGCAACGTCATTAGCTTCTAGCCAGTGGAACGTGGGCAGTAAGGACATGGCCACTTGTCCTCACACTCTCTCAGCTAATCAGAGAGAGCTACATCAGCAGGATGTAGAGAAGCTACATGTTTTGTGTTAACACACAACATGAGGAGTCACTGCTTGGAGGTTATACAGTGAAAAAAGCTTAATTTTATATAACCCAGTCTGTTGTGTTGGTACAGTGACAGATGATGGTTCTAACATATTTGATGGAAATGGGGAAATGAGCTTCCCCTGGTCTGGGGAGCTTTCCCTAACTTGGCCACCCTCCTCCCTATAGAGCTCTTGTCTTCTTGAAGCACCTTGTGTGAGTTTCTACAATGGCACTTCCAGCAGATGTTTTCCATGAGATGGTGAGCTCCTCAAGGGAAGGACTTAATACAGCCCATAAATTAGAAGCTCTAGAAGGTGAAATGATTTGCTGTGAAGAAAGGATGAAGAATTTAGCTTTGGATAGAATGTTTTACATCGATGGTAAGATATCCAAGTGGTCCTATTCTGATAGTATTTAAATAAGGTCTTCAAGCTCAGATAAGAGGTTAGAGATGATTTGGGATATCAAAAAGAATCAACATTTAGGGCCGGCC
>NW_007726563.1:354668-356564 GCF_000696425.1 Galeopterus variegatus | reverse complement strand
TGAGGGTTGCGATCCGTTGCCGGACACGGAAAAAGACAAAAGACAAAAAAAAAAAAGAATCAACATTTGGAATTCCAATAGTAGAAGAGATCCTGGAGATCAAGATTACGGTAGCTGGACACTATGCTGAGCTCTTTTCATCATTATTTTACTTCATTCTCAGAACCCTATGAAGTAGTTATTATTATTCCAGGTTCAAAGATGAGGAAACTGAAGCTTGGAGCAGTTAAGGAATTTACCTATGGTCATGTTCTAGTAAGATGAGGAGCTAGAATTCATATTAAAAAAATAGCAACACAACAATAATCATAATCATTTTGAGTTACTATTTATGAACACTTACTTTGCCCCAGATAATTTAATACTTTTAATACATTTACATCTTGTACCACCCCATGAAATAATATTTGTAAATACAAAAGCATAACTCTATTAACCAATTAAGTCAGGGCTTTTAACCACAATGGCTATCAACAAACTTTAGGGGACACTCACTGTTAAGTGGTGAGAACAATAATAATTTTCAAAATACTTTATAGTTTGCAAAGTGATTTCATATATCTTTTCTCATTTTATTCTCACAACATGGTGAAGGGGATGGGCAAGGCAAGTATTTTTACAACCAAGTAAAAGATGAGGAACCTAAGCCTCCAGGATACAATCAGGACTAAGATGAAGGTCTTCATCAAAAGTGTAGTCTTGTTCTCATCAAAAGTGTAGGTAGAAAAGGACCAATACATAGAGAGGCTGAAAGTAAAATGATGGAAATATTAAACTAAATAAATAATAACTGAAAGGAAGCTGGTGCCGAATATTAATATGAGATAAAATCAGTGCTAAGGCAAAAAGCATTACAAGAGACAGTCACAATATGATGATTTTAAAATTTGCTACAATAATAATTTGTTTGCTAGAATAATATAATTATAAATTTGTATATCTCAGATAACAAAGGTTTGAAATTTATAAAGCTAAATTTGACAAAACTACAAGGAGAAATCAATAAATCCACCATTGCAGTAGGAGATTTTAATACACCTTGTTTAGTAATTGATAGACCAGGCAAACAAAAATCTGAAAGGATTTAGATTAACTTGAACAATGCCATTAATAAGCTTGATCAAAGATATAGATAGATATATGTGTATTTTATATGTGTACGTGTGTATGTGTGTGCATGTGTGCATTGGAGAACACCCATCCTTTTTAAGCACACAAATTTACTACATACTAGATCATAAAGCAAGTTTCTAAAGATTTGAGAAAAAAACAGTGTTATAAGGACTATATTAGCTGACCAAAATACAATTAAGTTAGAAATCACCAACAAGCCTCACAAAAGTGGAAATTTTAAAACACACTTTCAAATAACAAAAAACATCTAAATGGAAACCTTTTAAGAACTAGAACTAAATGGTAATGAAAATACCACATATTAAAACTTATGACACATCTACACTAAGACCCAGCTATTCCACTTCTAGCAACCTAACAAAGAGAATGGAAAGCTTAAGTCCACAAAAAACTTGTACAAGGATGTTTATAGGTCCTAGTAGCCAAAAACTGGAAACAATCCAAACATCCATCAACAAGAGAATGGATAAGCAAATAGCGTATATATACATCCATACAATGACAGACAACTTGGCGATAAAGAGAACAAACTGTTAATATATACCACATATTCCGAGTGAAAGAAGCTAGACACAAAAGAAAATATACTGCCTGGTTCTATTTAGATGAACTTTTACACAAGTATAATTCTTACAGTGGTTAACTCTGGTGGTGAAGGGGAGATTGATCCAAAATAGGCCCGGGCCGGCCTGGTGGCGCACTGGAGAAGTGCACCGGTTGGGAGCATGGTGGCGCTCCCGCCGAGGGTTCGGAACCCATGTG
>NW_007726563.1:346262-353679 GCF_000696425.1 Galeopterus variegatus | reverse complement strand
CCGTTGCCGGTCCCCGGTACGGGCGTGACACCGAGGGTTGCGATCCCGTTACCGGTCAGTAAAAAAGACAAAAAAGGGGAAAAAAAAAAAATAGGCCCCATGGAACTTTCTAAGATGATGAAAAAGTCCTATATTTTTATTTGGATGATGGCAACAAGGGTGTTTACATTTATCAAAACTCATAGAACTGTAGACTTATCTGTGCATTTTATGATATGTATTTTATGTGCATTTTATGGTACATATTTTATGATACGTTCAATAAAGAAATGTATAGGATGCAGGTAAAACAATACTAACAGGGAAATATATAGCCTTGAGTGCATATAATAGGGAAAAAAAAAGATTCAAAATTGATAAATCAAACACAGAACTTAGAAAGTTAACAAAAGAATCACAGAATAAATCCTAAGAACATAGACGGAAAAAACCAATAAGAGTATAAATTAATGAAATAGAAAACAAACAGTAGAGAAAAATGAATAAAGTCTAAAGTTAAATGTTGAAAAGTCCAACAAACAAAACTTAGGGAATATAGATCAAAAAAAAGAAAGAAGATAAAAATAAACAATGTTAGAGGTCCCCCTCCCCCAAAAGATGACTGGTAAGGGGATCTTAACCCTTGACTTGGTGTTGTCAGCACCACTCGCTCCCAGGTGAGCCAACCGGCCATCCCTATATAGGGATCCGAACCTGTGGCCTTGGTGTTATCAGCACCGCACTCTCCCAAGTGAGCCACAGGCCAGCCCTCAGCAGAGGTTTAAAAGATGAAAAAACTATGAACAACTTTATGCCAATAAATTTGAGGCAGACAAACTAAGTGATATTATAGGAAAATATAATTCACCAAAACTAACTTAAGAATAAAGGGAAAAACCTATATAGTTCTATATAAAGAATAACCATATATTTTATTATCTGAACCAGGACATCCTTGAAAGTGAAAGAGGATGCTATTAATAAATATGCCATGACAAAAGGCACAACCTGGCACTAGCCCAGGCAAACCAAGATATATGGTCACTTTACCTATAGCCATAAACAAAAATTAAATCACTAACTTAAAACCTTCCTACAAAGATGATACTAGGCCCAGAAGGTTTTACAGGAATGTTCTACTATACATTCATGAAAGCACCAGTTCCAATTTAATGCTACCTTTTTCAGAGGTTAAAAAAAAAAGAAATAGTCTCCAGCCATACCAGTCTGAACGCACCCGATCGCGTCTGTTCTCGAAAAGAAGAAATAATCCCAACTCATTCAATGAGGTTAGTAAAATCTAATTCCAAACCAGCCAAATACAGTATGAGAAAGAATAATTACAGGTTAATACTACTTATGAGTACAGATGCTGATACCTTGGTCAAAATATAAGCAAACCAAACCCAGCAGTATATAAAAAGATAACACATAATGTTCTAATTGGATTTATCCCAGAAATGCAAATAAAATTGAACATAAAAAATTTAATGTAATTTATAGCACTTATAGATAAAAACAAAAATTCATAATATCATCTCAATAGATGCAGGAAAATATTTGATAAAATTTAATGACAAACCAGAAATAATAAGAAACTTTCTTAACTTTTTTTAAAGTTGTTAAAGAGCATCTACCCTAAACCTATAACAATCATTTTTTAAGTTGTTAAAGAGCATCTACCCTAAACCTATAACAATCATTACTATTAGTGGAAAGTCATTAACTTTTTTTAAAGTTGTTAAAGAGCATCTACCCTAAACCTATAACAATCATTACTATTAGTGGAAAGTCATTAGAAGCATTTCGTTTAAATTTAGGATCAAGTCAAGAATACCTGTTATGCCTGCTTCTAATTGGCATTAAATTGGAGGTTCAAGCAAAGCAAAAAGCAAAGGAAAATAAATTAAAGGTACAGGATTGGAAATAAAAAACATCATTGTGAATAGATGATATGATTGCCTACATAAAACCCTTTCAAATCCACAAATTATTAAAATTAATTAAGAGAATGATAAAATTAACAAAATTCAGAGTATCTCAGTGGGGTTTGTTACAGGGATGGCCCAGAAAAAGGACAGAGGAAGTTTCCACAGAATTGGTGATGTATTTCTTAAGCTGCAGGGTAGGTGTATTACAGGTTCAGTTTTATTATACTGTTTACACACACACACACACACACATTCATATATATTCATTTATATTCTTTTTTCTTTTTTTTTTTTTAAAGATGACCGGTAAGGGGATCTTAACCCTTGACTTGGTGTTGTCAGTACCACGCTCAGCCATAGAGCCAACCGGCCATCCCTATATGGGATCCGAACCCGGGGCCTTGGTGTTATCAGCACCGCACTCTCCCGAGTGAGCCACAGGCTGGCCCTCATTTATATTCTTTTGCATGTACTATATACTTCATAATTCATTTGAAAATTTAAAACAAAACATATTTTTTACTTTCTATACTATACATTTATTGGTTGTTTTATTCTTTTGCAATGAAAATATAAAAATGTCTGTATTTGGGGAGAAAAAAGATTAAAGAAAAAAACAAAAGCCAATGAAAGAAGGCTGGAATTTCACGAAGAGTTTGATAGATGGGCTGGTGGATGGGATGAGGATGGCTAATAAGGCCAAGTTCAATTAATGTCAGGATAAGCGCTTAGTCAAGGACTCAAAAAAGGCTAGTGGAACTGGAGGGAATAGATAGCAGTGACCTTTAAGAGGGCAGTTCTTATAGACTGGCAGGAGGCAGAGCCCAAATGCAAGGGGTTAAATGGTGAATGAATAAATAGCAAAAACTGGAAACCACCCAAAGGCCTAACAATCAGGGCCTAGCTAAACAACCATAGTACCATTCATAGAAGAAATGATGCTGTGTCCATACATAGTCAGGCTTACAAAATTAGGTGACGTAAAAAATTTCAGGACACAAAATAGCATTTGTGCAAATTACAATTATGAAAGGACATGCATGTGCTGCGAGATGCAGAAAGGGCTGGGCAAGACCAAATCTTGCTCACTGATGCTGCTTTAAAGTCTATGGAATTTTCTTTCCTTTTTTTGAAATGTTGGCAATCAGCAAACGTATAAACATAACAATATCTTTAAAATAAAAAGAGTGGCTGTTTTAGAAAAGGAGACAGCAAGTGAAGTCCACTCAGTGGAGAAACCTGATGGTGACAGGAAGAAATGAGACGGCAGAGCAGCTGGAGGAGGGTGACAGCTTGGGGCAGCAGCTGGGGGGAAGGGGAAAAGAAAAGGAGAGGCTGTTCTGTTTCCTTTACTGCCTGTATCTTTTTTTCCCCTTAAATAAAAAAACGGATAGTCCTTGAGACAAACTCAAACAATCCAGAAGTGCGTACACGTGTTGTATATAGTGACAGAATCCCTGGCCTCACCTCCTTGTCCCTACTAGTAACAGTGCAGTGCACAGCTTTCCAGAGCTGCACCATTTTCTAGTGCACTTTGTTGGTTTTTAATTAGAAAGTGAGATAGGCTTCTTAAAATACAAGATTAGAGAAAAGAAACGGTGAAATCTCCCACCCTGTTGATCCTGTTGAAATCTCCCAACAGGGCTAGTTGCCATTGGTGGTCCGGAAAAGGTCCTTCCAGACTTTTTTGTCTATGTGCATGTAAATACTTATGTATATATTCATTTATAGTTTTATGGTTGGTTGCTTTTACAAAAGCAGGAGCATTTTCTACCTATGGTTGAACAGTTTCGCTCTGTAGTACGTCATGGTGGATCCCTCCAAAGTTACCACACAGAGAGTAACCTCATGCTTTTGAAGAGCTGCCTAAAATTCCACACAGTGCATAGCTGAAAGGTAAGAGAGCACGGGGTCATCCCCTTCCCTACAACTGGTAGGAAGGGAGCAACAGACACAAAAGATTCAAGACAGCAGGAGGCATTGCTGGAAGTGGGGCTGGCCTTAGGTGTGTGGGGTAAGAAGACAGAGAGTCTTCTTTCTGCCTTCTTCTCTTAGTCCATCCAAATGTAGCCAAGCCACACAGAAGTGCAAGTGGGAAGGGCTGGCCACTGCTGGAGGCCCAATTTCCTTGAGTGACCTGTTCTTCCCCCAGCTGTGCCTAGGCCAAGCCACTTAGAAACCGTAAGGACAGCCCTAGAATAACAGTGTTTCTCGAGGTGTGGTCCATTTACCAGCAGGAACAGCATCAACTGAGGAGCAAATTAGAAATGCAAATTATTGGGTCCCATTTCAGTCCTACTGCATCGGAACCTCTGGGGGTGAAACTCAGCAGTCAGTGTCTAATCTAACAAGGTCTCCAGGACATGAAAGTGCAAGCTCAACTTTGAGAATCTTTGTTCTAGAACATGGACTTGAGTCTGATTCTCTCACCCGCCCCACACCCATGCACCTAGGGGACAGGAGGAGTCAGCCCTGACAGGGGTGGTTGGCCAACTTCATAAATTAGTCTTTTGTGAGCCTAGAGGCTGTAGGCAAAGTCAATGACTAGGTAGTCCGTGGAACAGCCCTCTCTCCCTGCTATGACACCACTTCCATCTCTTCACCCTCCCCCCTTACATAAAACAGAAAGGGAGGGTGGCAGTGGAAATGCACTGTTTTCCACTTTCCCTTAACTGTGTCCCCTCCCCTGGGGCGCTGTCCTATGCAGGATGGAGGACAGAGGGGGGAGTGAAGCTTTTGAATGAGGGTGAGGAAATGGGATGTGGCTTCAGTGTGGCTGGGGTGAGGGAGGGAGTTGGAGGGAGCGAGGGAGGAAGGGAGAGGAAGGATGTCCTCATTTCACCCAGCTGCGTCTGCCTGCACCTGTTCAGCTGAGGCCCAAGGAAAGACACCAAGCCCAGCAGTAAATGAAACACAGCCCCACCCGGTCTGGAGGGGCCCCTTCCCACACTACAGCAGGCCGGGTTAACTGACAGGAAAACTGTGAATGATTTCAGGTGGCTGAATGAGGGACTGGGGGAAACAGCTGGGCTCCTTTGGGGGGGTGGAGCAACTGTCTTCTGTCACCCCCAGGCTCTCAGGGCTTAGGCGGCAGGGGTTGGGCAGGATGGGACCTGCTCAGAGACCTGCCAATCTCCTTCTGATACTGAATAGGACATCATAGCCCTCAATACTTAGGAGATTCCTGGTTGTTAAGCCCTACAACATTCTATGACATTCTTTAGTTACCCTATAGGCAATAATCTTCTTTTTTAAAACAGACTATTTTTAGAGCTGTTTTAGGTTAACAGCAAAATTGAGCTGTGAAAATTGAGAGGAAATGTTGTTTCCTCTTTGTCCTCCACAGAAACACACTGCAGCAGTCAATTGGTCAATCANTCTTTTGTGAGCCTAGAGGCTGTAGGCAAAGTCAATGACTAGGTAGTCCGTGGAACAGCCCTCTCTCCCTGCTATGACACCACTTCCATCTCTTCACCCTCCCCCCTTACATAAAACAGAAAGGGAGGGTGGCAGTGGAAATGCACTGTTTTCCACTTTCCCTTAACTGTGTCCCCTCCCCTGGGGCGCTGTCCTATGCAGGATGGAGGACAGAGGGGGGAGTGAAGCTTTTGAATGAGGGTGAGGAAATGGGATGTGGCTTCAGTGTGGCTGGGGTGAGGGAGGGAGTTGGAGGGAGCGAGGGAGGAAGGGAGAGGAAGGATGTCCTCATTTCACCCAGCTGCGTCTGCCTGCACCTGTTCAGCTGAGGCCCAAGGAAAGACACCAAGCCCAGCAGTAAATGAAACACAGCCCCACCCGGTCTGGAGGGGCCCCTTCCCACACTACAGCAGGCCGGGTTAACTGACAGGAAAACTGTGAATGATTTCAGGTGGCTGAATGAGGGACTGGGGGAAACAGCTGGGCTCCTTTGGGGGGGTGGAGCAACTGTCTTCTGTCACCCCCAGGCTCTCAGGGCTTAGGCGGCAGGGGTTGGGCAGGATGGGACCTGCTCAGAGACCTGCCAATCTCCTTCTGATACTGAATAGGACATCATAGCCCTCAATACTTAGGAGATTCCTGGTTGTTAAGCCCTACAACATTCTATGACATTCTTTAGTTACCCTATAGGCAATAATCTTCTTTTTTAAAACAGACTATTTTTAGAGCTGTTTTAGGTTAACAGCAAAATTGAGCTGTGAAAATTGAGAGGAAATGTTGTTTCCTCTTTGTCCTCCACAGAAACACACTGCAGCAGTCAATTGGTCAATCAATCATTTTATAAGCATCCAATGAGTGCTTTCAATAGCAACTCTCAAATTTATAAGAATCATTGGGAATTTATTAAAAAGGGAGGCTCTGGGTCTCTCTCCCAGAGATTTTGATTCAGGAAGTCTGGGGTGGGACCCAGGATTGTGTACTTTTGACACACACCCCAGGAGATGTTGATATATTTGGCACACTGGGCCCTACTCTGAGAAACTCGGGCTTGGTGTAAAGTACAAGGGGTTAGTTAGTTGCTGGGGTGGGAAAGGAGGAAGCAGTGAACATAAAGGACCCGAATCCTCCCACCACCACCACCACCCCAGGAAGGGCATCACCAAGCCCTCCATCTGCAAATGCAGACAGCTGAGGACGGGTCTGTGCAAACTGAGGCAGTGAGGGGAGAGGGGAGCTCACGGGCTCCAAAATCTCACAGGGGGAGGCCACTGACTAGAACGCTCACCAGTGCTAAGATCCCTTCTACCACATCCAGCAGACTCAGAGCGAGGAGGAAACAGCCAGGAAAATGTCATAGGACTATCTTGGTAGCCTTTCTGTGCCTCCATTTCCTCATCTGTCAAATGGGGAGCATGATGGTCTCTTCTAAACAGGGTTAACAGAGTAGCCACATGTAAGAGTTTAGGACAGTGCCCAGCACATAATGAGCACCAGCTAAGTGAAAGTATTAGGATCTTTGGGGCTGGCCAGTTAGCTCAGTTGGTTAATGTGGTGCTGATAACACCAAGGTCCAGGGTTTGAGCCCTGTACAGGCCAGCCGCAAAAAAATAAAAATAAAAAATAAAGAAAGAAAGAAAGAAAAGAAAAGAAAAAAGACATTCAGATCTTGGTTGAGAAGGAAGGAAGGAGCCCTGAGTGTCAGAAGGTAGTGGAGAAGGCCAGAAGAAAACCATGAGTCTGGGAGAAAGCAGATGTCTCCTTGAGGGTGATTAGCACGGCTGGAGCAGAGGGACCACTTAGGAGGAAAGGCAGTATCAGGCTGGAAAGATGAGGTGGGGACTATGGGTTGAATTGTATTCCCCAAAAGATATGTTGAAGTTTTAACACACACACACCCCCAGCATTTCCGAATATGGCTTTAGTTGGAAATAGGACCACTGTAGATGTAATTAATTAAAGATAAAGTAATACAGGGGTAGGGTGGGCCCTTAATCTGATATGACTGGTGTCCTTATAAGAAGAGAAAAAGAGACAAAGAGGGAAGGTGAGAAGGCAGAGGCAGAGACTGGAGTGATCCAGCTACAAGCCAA
>NW_007726563.1:344055-345873 GCF_000696425.1 Galeopterus variegatus | reverse complement strand
AGACAAAGAGGGAAGGTGAGAAGGCAGAGGCAGAGACTGGAGTGATCCAGCTACAAGCCAAGGAACACCTGGGGCTACCAGAAGCTGGAAGAGACAAGGAAGGATCCTCCCCTAGAGGCTTCTGAGGGAACCTGGCCCTACCAACACTTTGATTTTGGACTCCTGGTCTTCAGAACTGTGAGAGAATACATTTCTGTTATTTGAAGCCACCACTTTGTGGTACTTTCTTATGGCTGCCTTAGGAAACAAATACAGGGGGTGTTTGGATTCTTTCGATGAACAACATGGAGCCACTGTGGCATCTATAACATAGAAATCATTCTTGATAAATAAACCAAAGAAACTTGATTCATAACAAAATCTTCTCCCAGTCTTAGCTCATTTTTTGAAAGACTTTGCATAAAAGTCCTTTGCCCACTCTTCAAAAATGTTGACGTCAGGAAAGACAAAGAAAAACTAAGGAACTATTACAGATTAAAGGAGACTTACAGAGACATTACAACTGAACACAACCTATGATCTGGGACTTTGTTTTTTTGCTCTAAAGCACATAATTGTGATAATTGTGACATCTGAATAATGTCTATAGACACTAGCATTGTATCAGTGTTAATTTTCCAGTTTTTACAATTCTACTGGGGTTTACAAGAGAAAGCCTTGTTCTAAGAATACACACTAAAGTATCTAGGGGTTAGGGACATTATGATTGCAACTTACATTCAAACAATGTATATATCAGACAGACAGACAGAATGATAAAGCAAATGTGAGGGCCAGACTGTGGCTCACTTGGGAGAGAGTGTGGTGCTGATAATGCCAAGGCCACAGGTTCAGATCCCTATATAGGGATGGCCAGTTAGCTCACTTGGGAGACATGGTGCTGACAACACCAAGTTACGGGTTAAGATCCCTTTACTAATAATCTTTAAAAAAAAAAAAATGATAAAGCAAATGTGATAAAATGTTAAATTTGGAGAATCTGGGTGAAGACTATATGAGAATTTTGTATAATTTTTATGACTTTTCTCTAAGTCTGAAATTATGTCAAAATAAAAAGGTTGGTGTGCAGGGGGGGCAGGGGAAGACCATTGTCTAGTCCTATGGCTCCCCTGCTGAACTTTCTTCAAACCTCTGAAGTTCCTGGAGCCCAGATCTGGACAGCAAACTAAAGTGATGACTGAAAGAGCTCTGAGAACTTCTGATTTCTGTGTGTTGGGGTTCCACTTATGCCCTTGGTGGTTGCTGGCTATTACAATGTGGTTAGTGTGGAATTATGTACAAGTTATTCACAGAAAATTCTTTTTTCTTCTTCTCATGCATAGTATAACCAAACTAGAAGGAGCTTGTACATCCCATTTAACCCAAGCTTCTACTATAGTCTCATTAATATCCTGACACAAGTGAATCCAGGCTCTTAAACATTTCCGGAGATGGGAAAGTCACCCTCTCTCATAGCCCATTCCATTACTGGTCAGTTCTGACCACTAGAACATTCCTTGACCTACCGACCTGACTCCCACGCTTCTGGAGCCTCTACCCACAATCCGGGTCCTATCTTCTGGATGGTGTCACAGAACCCCTAATGATCTTAGTCATTCTTCCCTGAACAAGTTCCAGTTTGTCAATGTCCCTCTAGAGTTTAAATGCAATACTCCAGGTGCAGCCTGACAATCAGAAGAGGCAACATGATCTCTCAAGTGCCAGGCATCCTTTTCACGCAGCCTAAGGTAGAATTAGGTTTTCTGGCAACTGCATTGCACGGTTGATTCATAGTGAGTTTAGACCCAACTTAAACCACAGTTTTCTCTTGTGAACCAT
>NW_007726563.1:340207-342515 GCF_000696425.1 Galeopterus variegatus | reverse complement strand
TGATACAGCACATGATTCCAGTTACAGGAAATAGCTTTCTACATAGAAATAAGACTGGAGGGTATAACACCAAAATGATTATTTCTGAGCAGTGGGATTATGGTTCATTTTCCATTTATTTATATTTTTCAAAGTTTCTACAATAAACAAGTATATGTCCTATAGTAAGAAGAATTCCAATACGTAGGTACTTGTTTTCCTTGTTATTACACCATCATCTAGATCACTCAGCCACACATTCATTAAGGCAGTGAGAACCCCAGTGACACCTTCCTGAACTTGACCTTGCCCTCAAAAAGTTTCCAGTCTAGTTAACATCAGTAGCAAATATACATGCACCCCCACACGCACTTTAATCCTACAATAATCCCATGAAGAAGGTACTATTATTATCTCCATATTACAGATGAAGAAACTGAGGCTCAAAGAACCTAAAGTAACTCGCTCAAGGTCACATATCTAGCATGGATCCGAGCCAGGATTTTGAACCCAGGCAGTCCAGCTCCAGAACAGACACCCTTACCCATTCCGCCATGCCATATAAACTTAAACCAGCTCCACCCAGGCAATGATAGTACAGAATGAATGGTGGAAAGGGCTACAGTGGGGAGGGTGGGAGTCCACATTTATTGTCAAGTGCTTGATATACCTCATTTAGTTCTTGCAACCACCCTGGGAAAATATTTTCCTTTTTAAAAAAATTATTATTGTTTATTTTTAACTAACAAAAAATGCATATATTTATGGTATACAACATGATGTTTTAAAATATGTACACACTGTGGAATGGCTGAATCAAGCTAATTAATCTACGCATTACCTAACACATTTATTTCTCGTGACAACACTTACACACTACTCTCAGCAATTTTCAAGTATACAATACATTGTTACTAGCTAGAGTCTACATGTCATACAATAGACCTCTTGAACTTATTCCTCCTAACTGAAATTTTGCATCCTTTGAGCACATAAAAAAAGATTACTTTCAGGCTGTGTTATAAATGAGGAAACTGAGGGCCGGCCCGGTGGCGCACTGCTACAGTGCGCCGCTTGGGAGCGCGGCGAGGGTTTGGATCCCACATACAGACCGGCCGCTCGCTGGCTGAGCGAGGTACGGGCGCGACACTGAGGGTTGCGATCCGTTGCCAGTCACGAAAAAAGACAAAAAAAGNCACGGTTGATTCATAGTGAGTTTAGACCCAACTTAAACCACAGTTTTCTCTTGTGAACCATGTTTAACTGCTGTTAATTTCAGCAGTTATCACTATCAGACATCACAGTATGTACTTGTTTGCTAGTCTGTCTCTAGACATTGCTAGAATATAAACTGTAGGAGGGCAGGGGCTTTGTCTTATTCTGTCCTGGTACATAGGAGACATTCAATAAATTCATGCTGAAGAAATGAATAACTGTTAAACCACATCTCACCTACCCTATATTTGTGTAATTTATTTGTAATTCACAACCAGTCTACTAACAAAAGGGATTTGAGGTGACCTGCTTTGCAGAGGATTTTTTGTTAACTTCTGAGCAAACTTTGTTCTTCTTGGATTTCAAATTATTAAATTTTCATCATTAGTTCAACCTATTGAGATCTAATTCCTGGCTCTCTCAACCAACAATTCAGCTATCCCTCCCAGTGTCTACTCAATCATTCACGATTGACTCCCCAGGGCAGTCACACTGGCAGCCTCCCTGATGGTCCTCAAACACTTCAGGAAGGATCCCCCCAGGACCTTTGATTTGGCTGTTCCCTCTAAGGCATATGCTCCCCCAGGTAGCCACATAGTCTTCTTCAAGTCTGTTAAATGCTACCTTCTCAGTGAGGTCAACATTTGTCATCCTATTTAAAACTCCAAATTGTCTCCTTTTCCAGTACTATCCCCTTTACTCAGCTCTATAATTTTGTTTTGTCATAGTGCTTATCACCTTTTAATGAATTTTATAATTTTATTTATTTATTGTGTGTATTGCGGCTGTCTGTCCTACCAGTCCTGCCCCTGCTATTCAAGGGAAGGAATTTTGCCTGCTTTGTTCACCAATGTATCAAGTGCATAGAATTGGCACACAGTAGATACTCAATAAATGCCAGGTATATAATAGATACTCAATAAATATTTGCTGAATGAATGAATGGATGACTGCTGTGGACCCAGGAATATATGTCACACCAGGATGAGTAGACACAAAGGTGCCAACTGATCACATGACACCCATACTATTTTCCAAGTCACTGGTAAAAACATGGAACAGGACAGACCTTCCTCCCTCCAGAATGGAATAAATCTATTAACCGACTCCCTTA
>NW_007726563.1:336996-338122 GCF_000696425.1 Galeopterus variegatus | reverse complement strand
GTCACGAAAAAAGACAAAAAAAGGAAAAAATAAATAAATAAATAAATGAGGAAACTGAGACTCAGACAGGGGTTTGAATCTCTGCTGTGATACTTCAAGTTTACTAATCCCTCTGTCCTTCAGTTTCTTCTTCTACAACATGCAGATAATAATAGTTCCTACCTCACTGGTAGTTAGGATGTTTTAAGTGAGAAAATAGATCCAAACACTCATCGCCATGCCTAGCGTAAGTTCAATGCCTAATAAACGTTAGCTACTGCTAGTGTCCTTGATTCCAAAATTCACATTCTTTCATCTACAACATGATGATTTGCTAAGTGAGCAAAGGAAAGGAATTAGTTCTGAGTGATGCCATCAGGTAGTGTCAGAGGAATGAATGGAGTCACAGAGGAGGTGCCATCTGAAGGGGCCTTGATGGAGCAGTGTCTCACCAGGCTGAGGAGGGCAGGGGCACACCCCGGATGCACAGGACACATTTTTTTCCCACACCTCGCCTTGGCTCTACCCCACATGGCACCCTGCTCCTATCTGGCAGAATTCCACCTCTGTCCCTCACCATGGCCTGCTGTTCCCCCCACCCCCCGCCTGGGATCCCCAGCCTCAGCTGTCTCCCTAATCAGGGCCCCACAGCCTCTCCAGCAGGGAGTGGGAGCCCCTGGCACTTGGGGCCTGGGAGGGCCACTGATAAACAGCTGGAGCCCTTGTTTGCAGAATCTGTCATCTCTAAAAGAAAAGCAGAAACAAACCACCAGAGCTGGGAGGGGATGGGAGGGACAGCTGATAATGAGTCACACTGCTGCTGGCTGCCCTCCACTGTGTCCTCCAGCCTCTGCATCTGGGACCTCCTGCTTGCCCTTCAAGAGCCAGCGCAAAAAATATCTGGTCTCCACAAAGACTGCCTTGACTGCACCCGCCATCACCCCACCTACGCAAGCTTCCATAGCCCCCAGCACAGGATCCATCGCTGCCATTTATTACACTGAGTGGAAAGTGCTCAGGTGCTGGGGTCCCAACCAGTCTGTGAGTCCAGAAAGCAGGCATTTTGTCTCATGGGACAAAACTTAGGAAACATCTGCAAATAGTGCAACAATTGAGTAAAATATGGGTGGAATATTACACAAGCATT
>NW_007726563.1:334473-335702 GCF_000696425.1 Galeopterus variegatus | reverse complement strand
CACCGAGGGTTGCGATCCCATTACCGGTCACGAAAAAAGACAAAAAGGAAAAAAAAATACAACATTGAGCATGCAAAATGGTCCTAACTTTGAAACAAAACAAAACAAAAAAAAACACTGTACATGAATAGTACTCTATGATCTTATTTTAAAAGAAAAAAAAAAAACTACAAGTGCATATGCACAGAAAAAAGAGTTCACAGGCCAGCCCCGTGGCTCACTTGGGAGAGTGCGGAGCTGGTAGCGCTGAAGCCGTGGGTTCGGATCCGATATAGGGATGGCCGGTGCGCTCACTGGCTGAGCGTGGTGCAGGCAACACTGTGCTGAGGGTTGCAATCCCCTTACCAGTCAAAAAAAAAGGGTTCACAAAGACACATACCACCCCTTAACACTGGTTTTCCCTGGGCCATGGGACTTGGAGGGTGGGGTGAAATTTGCACCTTTATTTTCTTCCTGTCTGTAATGTGTTTTTATAATGAGGAAGTTTTGTTTTACTTTTATAATGACATTTTTTTATGATGCCATTTAATTAATGCAATTTAAAAGTTAAATCTAAAAATTAACAATTCTTAAAATAATAAAGATATAAGACAAGAGGAAATCACAAAATGTAAACCAGGGCTGTCTTTGGGTGGTAAGAAAGATGGGTGATTTTTCTAACTTTTTCCAATTTTCCTGTGTTACCCAAACATCTATAATGAGGAAGTATTGGTTTTATTTCTTATTATTTTAACTTAATTTATTTTAAACCTTGAAAACTAAGACATAATAATGAATGCACAAGTTTCCCCAGCCCCACTCTGTGCCTGCATCTGCCCCAACATGCAAGAGGTTCTTGGCTGTCACTTTGTCCTCTCTTGCTCCACTGTGTTGATCAGGTCCCCAGAAGGCCTTTATCCATGGATGTGCATGGTTCCATCCCCTATCCACGGTGCCCTCTCCAGATCCAGACATCTGCATGGTTGTGAGAGGCTGGAGCAAGGGTCCCTGGCTCTGTCAGGATGGTCATGGCTCCTGCCTGCCCTTGCCTTGGCATCCAAATCCTCCAAACTCCACCTATTCACCTCCGAAGACCACTCAGCTCTCCAGGAAGCCTCCGTTACCCCCAGCTTTCCCTAGTCCCCCTTGCCTCAGGATGCTCTTAGCAGAGACAGCCTGCACCCCAAGACTTCATATTTGCCATCTTCTGTTGTTTCCCCTCACTCATTTGTTGGATCAACATTTATTGA
>NW_007726563.1:331819-333407 GCF_000696425.1 Galeopterus variegatus | reverse complement strand
GGGTTGCGATCCGTTGCCGGACACGAAAAAAGACAAAAAGGAAAAAAAAAAAAAAGAAAGCAGTCCCAAGGTTTCTAATCCACGTTGGCCTAAATCCAAAGGCCAAAGCACCCTTTCCCCACCTCACTTTGTCCTATAATCTCTTTTATAGTTGCCAGCATCTAGCACTATGATGGTTCAGAACACACTAGAATGAAGAAATGAATGAACAAATGATTGGATCCCAGGCTGGCAAAGAAAACCTCTCAGCACACATAAAAAGGGTGGAGGTGGAGAGGAGATATAAGAGTAAATGGAAAATAAACAATCATTTTGTTACCACTTCCTCTGAGGCTGGGTCACGGTTTTTAACGGTGTGCATCAGGCACGTACAGTCTGGCACACGCACAACCACACAGACACACAAAAAGCTATTTATTTACTTCCTTTGTGAGGGGTAAATAAAGATCAGGCCAAAACAGGCTCCCCCAAACCACCAGGGGGTCTTCCCCAGGTGTTGATGCAGCAATTGGCCCAGAGAAGTCACAGGTGGCCACCTGCTCCCATCATCCCTACCTCCCTTTATGCATGTGTGGGTCGGGCTCACCACGGAGGCCCCTGTGCAGTGGTTAAGTTGGGGGAGGGGGTGGCAGGGCAGGGCTTCCTCTCCCCTGTAGGCCCAGGCAGCAACATGCACCTGCCTCCCACCCAGGGGAGATATGCAAGGAGTCAACAAGTGGTATGGCATGGGCTGGCCCAAGAGCTAGTGCAGGGTGCTGGAGACCCCCTGCTGGGCCAGGCAGACAATTCATAGATTGCTCACTTTGAGGGGGGAGGGTTGGACTAGGGCAGAGGGGCACATCTTGACAACAGGTATATACCAACTTATGTGGAGGTACAGTTGATCCTCATTATTCATAGCTTCCATATTTTCAAATTCACCTACTTACTAAAATCTATTTGTAACCCCCAGATCAATACTTGAGGTGCTTTGCAGTCATTGCAGGCATGCACAAAGCCTGGAAAATTCTGAGTCACCGACACACACACTCCCATCTGAGGTGGAACAAGGCGAGGCTCTGCCTGCTTGTTTCAGCTCTCGTCCTATAGACACGTGTCCTTTTCACAGATTATTTAGTGCCACCTTTTCTGCGTTTTTGGCCTTTTTATTGGTTTTGCTGTTTAAAATGGCCCCCAAGCACAGAGTTAACATGCTGTCTAATGCAAGATGACTATATGTGCCTTACAGAGAAATTACACTCGATAAGCTTTATTCAGCTTATATCTGAATTATAGTGCTGCTAGCCGTGAGTTCAGTGTTAATGAATTGACAATATATATTAAATAAAGTGTCTTTAAACAGAAACACAACAAAACAAGGTTAAGTATCAATCAGCTGATGAAAATGTTGTGACCAGAGATCCTCAGGAACCTAACCCTGTATTTTCTCTAGGAGCAATGGTTCAGCATTCACCAATTCAGTGTTCCCGGTCATTGCACAGAATGACTGCAAATGAGAATCGGCTTATATTTTAATATTATAATAATTTGGGCAGCTGTACCTTTGGATACCTGCAAATGCCAGTCTGCATCTATTCCACCATCCACT
>NW_007726563.1:329565-330844 GCF_000696425.1 Galeopterus variegatus | reverse complement strand
TGTTGTCAGCACCACGCTCAACCAGTGAGCGAACCGGCCATCCCTATATGGGATCTGAACCCATGGCCTTGGTGTTACTAGCACCGCACTCTCCCGAGTAAGCCACGGGCCGGCCCCTTGCCACAGTTTTTAATCATAATGGCAAACACCTGTATCATAAGAATAGCCTAATACATAACACTTGCTATGGGCCAGGCACTGTTCTGAATGCTGTATGTGCATGAGGCCTCCTAACAACTCATGGAGGCCTCCTAATGGCCCTGTAAGGTAGATACTATTATTATTCCCATTTTACAGATGTGAACACTGAGGCACAGAGAGGCAGAGAGGTTAAGAACTCTCGCAGATCACATGGCTGATGTGTGGCAGAGACACACGAAAGAAGACCCTGCACCTTGTGAGGATCTTGCCCTCCCTCATCCATGAGGAGTGCTGTGGATTGACTGAATCATGTCCCCAAAAGTTCACATGTTGGAAGCTTAATTCCCGCTGTAACTGTTGAGGATGGGAAATCCTATTACGGTAATTGAAATGTGGGGCCTTGAAGAGGTCATTAGGTTGTAGAACCATGCCGTAGTGACTGGATTAATAACAGTGGTCAGGGGAGTGGTTCTGAGGGCTTTAAAAGGAGAGCACATGAGAGTCTCTCTCTTTGCTCTGCTATTTTCTGCTATATGAGATCCCTGAATTGCTGTAAAGCCATCATCAAAGAAGACCCTCACCAAGTGTGTTCCCTGGACTTTGGAATTCCCTGGACTTTGGAATTCCCAGCCTCTGAAACTGTAAGCAATAAATTTTGTTTTCTTACAAATAACCCAATTCCAGGTATTTTGTTATAAGCAAAAGAAATAGACTAATACAAGGAGAGGTCCTTTTCCTTAACCATGCCACTGGCATTGTTCAGTAGCAAGAGAGCATGACGTGACATTAGGAGGCTAAGGGGGCCATTCGGAAGTCCAGACAGGAGGTAAGCAGGGCCTGAACAAGGCCCTGCCTGGGGGAATAAGGGAGAGGTATATGAGAGAGGCAGATGCCCACAGGCAGACAGAGGGTCTGGGGTATGCTGTGAGAGCAAACAGAGAGCAGGGGTGGCTGTGTGAGGAGGCAAGGGCAGGGGGCCTCTCTTCCAGCAAGGTCAAGGTGTCCTAGGAAGATGAATTCCAAAGAAGGCCTTAGAGACCAAAAGCCTCACAAGGAAGGGTCCCCACACAGATCTCCACTTCCCACACCATCCTCTTTCCTGGAGCAAAGATGTGCAGTTGGTGAACAAGGGTCATGG
>NW_007726563.1:323353-328808 GCF_000696425.1 Galeopterus variegatus | reverse complement strand
AAGGGCAGGGGGCCTCTCTTCCAGCAAGGTCAAGGTGTCCTAGGAAGATGAATTCCAAAGAAGGCCTTAGAGACCAAAAGCCTCACAAGGAAGGGTCCCCACACAGATCTCCACTTCCCACACCATCCTCTTTCCTGGAGCAAAGATGTGCAGTTGGTGAACAAGGGTCATGGGTATCAGAAAGGAGGGATTCCATCTAACCTGGAACAGGGTGGGACCAGTAGCGTTGGAGGAGAGGTGAGAGAGGGCATCTCTAGGCTCATGAGAAGTCACAAACCTCAACCTCTGAGAAAAATCAGATCCCACGCCTGGTGAGAAGAGAAACCACCACTCCATGCCTGCTCCACCGCCCTCCCCATCGGCACCCCCAGCCCACGCTGCACCCAGGGCCTCCCCAAGATGGCAGGCATCAGGATCTGAAGTGAGGGCCTGCCACATGCTCTCAGGGGCTCCTTCCAGACCTTTTAAGCTCTGAGCCACAAAGGTGGCAGAAAGGGGACCAGGCAAAACCAAGGGCTTGTAAGCTCCATGAGGTAAGGGACCATGCCTGTCCTGCTCATTTCTCTTTCACCCACACTGAACACGATGCCTGGCATATCCATGGCAGGGGCTCGATAGACACTGAATGGATGAATGAACGAATGACTCCATGATGGACCCAGAACACTGCCTGTTGGCATCTAGCCAGCTGGAGATTCCCATCTCCAGAGAAGAGAACCTTGTCCCTTATTTCTGACAACCCTTGGCCTCCCTGCCTCACCTCCACTCACTTTCCACCCATCTCTGAGACTGGCCCTGAGAGCTCCGAACTCCCCATCTCCCGATGCTCAAGAAGTTTGCATTTGACCTTCTCAGTGACCTCACTGAGCTGTGGGGACGTTACCCTCCTCCACCTCAGAGAACAAAAGGACCTCCTGAAAGGGGCGAATGTGGTGTTCCTCAACCAACCACCCTCAGCTTACAACACTCCTGGGACAAGGCTCCAAAACAACCGCCATGGGGCCTCTGGGCAGGACAGGGGAGAATCAGACCCTCCACCTCTGGCCAGAGAGGAGGGAGTCCAGGGGTGAGGGCATTAGCCAAGGGGGTGCTGGCCCCTGTGCCCTAGGCCTCCCACAGAGACAAGTCCATTTGAGAACAAACTCCTCCCAGAGGTCCCACATAGTAAAGCCATCCTCCCCCTTGGTCCCTTCCCATCCGGACCCTGTGACAAGCATTGCTACCTGCTCCCCCAATCCATTTCCCCTTCTTATACCTTTTGTACTAGAAGCCCCAGTGTATATGTACGTTCCCTGCTTCCCTGGCAGCTAAGTGTGGCAGGGGACCAACTTTGGGCCAGAGAGATAAGTGAGCTGGCAATTTTTAGGTGATGTCCTGAAAAGGAAGGGCAGTGCCTCCTCTTCCTCTTAACTTTTCTCCCTTCCCACTGGCTGGGTAATGGACCCAGGGGGCACAGTGGCATGCTATCTCCCACACCGAGGGCACAGGGGAGCAACAGCACAGAGGTGCCTGGGTCCCCAACACCCTCAAGGGGTTAGATCACCTACCCAGACTTGTCTGTGAGAAACTCCCATTTTGTTAAGCCATTCATTAGGGGGTCTTTGTTACAACAGCCTAACATCGCTTAATGCCTACCCCAGTCCATTCTTTGGTGCCAAGACGCTGATGGGTAAAGGTGTGTGAGAGGGCCCTTCCTCCTCCCCCTTGTCCTCAGCCCTTCAACCCCTCCCTCCAGCTCCATCAGGTCTGCTTCCCCAGTGTCAGAGACTACCCTCTTGGTAGAAAAGGCACCCCCAGCCTCCACCCAGCTAATGCCAAATTGAGGCCGGAGGTGAATGTCTCCCTTCCGCACAATACACAATTTATTCTTCCCTCAAACTGACCACTTCTCAAACTGTTTACCTCCTTTTAAGAAAAGGCTCTTCCATGCTCAGGGAGCCACTGCATCTTGTCGTCCTATGGAGAGGGGCTGGGGGTGGGGAGAGCAGTAAATTCACACTTGAGCCCAAGTCTCCTCTCCACTACTCACCAGCTGTGACCCTGGACAAATCTCTTAGCCTGCCTACGCCAGTTTCTTCCTTCATAAAATGGGAGTAACAGTAATTGTTTACAGGTTTGTAGAGAAAATTCAAGATTATACACTTGTAAAGTCCTTAGCTGTGGGCCTGGCACATAGTAGGTGCTCACTAAACTGTGGCATTATTACCATGGNCCACTGCATCTTGTCGTCCTATGGAGAGGGGCTGGGGGTGGGGAGAGCAGTAAATTCACACTTGAGCCCAAGTCTCCTCTCCACTACTCACCAGCTGTGACCCTGGACAAATCTCTTAGCCTGCCTACGCCAGTTTCTTCCTTCATAAAATGGGAGTAACAGTAATTGTTTACAGGTTTGTAGAGAAAATTCAAGATTATACACTTGTAAAGTCCTTAGCTGTGGGCCTGGCACATAGTAGGTGCTCACTAAACTGTGGCATTATTACCATGGAGATGAGTATGGGAATTTGGAGGACACAGCTGGAGAAGAGACTTGAATGACCTCCCCAGTGGAGGGTGGCCAGGAAGGGAGAGGGGCAGAGAGCTGCAGAGAAGAAACTGCAGCCACAAAGAGGAAGAGAGAGGCAGAGCTGAAGGTGACATCAGGGGAGGGGAGAAGAGAGGGCTCAGCGATGCCCAGCCTGGGCAGGAGGGTGGAGGACACAGCTGAGGTGCCTATCAGCTGCCTGCAGCTCACATCATTCCTAGGCCCATCTCGCTTTTGTCTCTGCCCCAGAGCTTCTGCCTGGCTTGGCCACCCTCACCACCATGACCATTGTTGCCGCACTGTCAGCTGCTGTTTCTTGCCTCATCTTCCTTCCTGCCCCTGATATGGCAAAAGAAGGAGACAGGAAGCAGCTGCCCTCCCCTGCAACCTCCCTGGCCCTGGAGGCTGGAGCTGCCCAGGATGGTGGGTAAGAGCTCAGGTGCTGGAATCAGACAAGCTGGGTCCTGTTCCCAGATCTAGCGCTTAAGAGCTGGGTGACCTCAGCAAGTTAGGTGACCCGTCCAAAGCTTTAGTTTCCTCATCTGCACAATACAGATACCAAGGCTGTTGAGAAGAAGGAATGAGATCATGCATAGCAAGCCTAGCATGGTGTCTGGCATACAGCAAGGCTTGAATAAGCATTAGCTATAAGCAAGGCTGGCTTCATGGGACTGTGACCTGTGCAATGTCACACAGGGTCCCTCACTCAGAAGGGTCTCAGTCTTGGTATAATGCTTTGTCATCACCATCTTAAAATTCTTTGGGCTTCTTTTTTGGTTTTTTGGGTTTTTTGGCGGTTGGCTAGTATGGGGATCCAAGCCCTTGACCTTGGCGTCTTTAAATTCTTAATAATTTTTGAACAATGAACCCTGCAAATTATATAGCCAGTCCTGGCTATCATTAGCATATACTGATGGAGTCTGTGGGCTGGGGCTGGCTATACATGGCAGGGCATGTCCAGCAGTCTTTGGAGATGTGGGACATTAGAGGGACCTGGGGGCCTCGAGGGAATCGCTTACATACAGAGATATGGGACTATACCAGGCTGCCAGCAATTAGGGACTAACAGGGAAGAGAGACCCCATACCTACTCTCACTGGGCATTGGGGGTGGATGGGAGTGCCCTCCCCTCAGACTGCCAGGCCAATGAGCAGCTTCTGGGACCCACCATTGCCTCCCTCATTCAACCATCCTCCCACTAAGGGCAAAGGTGCCTGATGTTCCTTAAGTGGGCAAATCCCACCTATCGGCCCCTGTATTTGATCCTCTGTGCACCCAGAACGGAGGCCACAAACAAGCTTAGGAATACAGAAATTATATCCGTACAGTCCCAACATCGTCAGGATGCGGGGGTACTACATGGAAAAATCAGTGCTGGCCCCAAGTCCCTCAAGTGCCCAGGTCCTGCTGAGTCTTGCTGTTCAACTGGAACTGGTATGGGGTAGTACAGAAGGAGGGGTGTTAATGACTACTCACGGTGGCCTAAGGGGTTCGCCCAGCCCCAGGAGTTGGAAAACATCTGCTTCTTCTATCCCTTAGATTTTAAATCCCAGGCTAGCATGTCTAGAAAGTAGTCTGGGGTATTTGGGGCAGTTACTTGAATCCTTAGGAGATACAGAGACTTGCAGGGGGTTCCCTGGAGCTGTGAGTACCCCTAAACACGCTGGTGAGGAATGTCCCCCACAAGCCACCTCAGTCTCCCTTACTGGACTGTGAGTTCTTAGTGGTCAGGGCCCACCCACAGTGAGAGCTGACCAGATGTTTGCAGACCCAGCCTGCAGAACCTCTCCACACCCTTCTCCCCATGCCCCAGGTCCTGCCTCAGCTTCCCCAGATTTGCCATCACAGCCTGATCCTCTTCTGTTCCCAGGCCTTCCTGGGGTGGCCCAGGGGAGAGTCTGAGGGTGGCCCAGCCTGGCAAGTGGAGCCTGGCTCTGGAAGAGGCCCCTCTCCATCCACCTCCGGCCACCTGTCCTGAGTACTCACTCCTTCCAGACAGCTGGAGAGCGGCCCCACAGCTCTGGGTAAGGGGGGGGCGGGTGTGGGAAGGCAGCTCTAAGGGAGCTAAGCCAAGGCCGGAGGGGAGGCCCCTGCAGCGGATGGGGATGCTGAGCCTGTGTGGGGGTGGGGTGCGGAAGGCACTTGGGAGAGGGGAGAACGGGGGTGGGATCAGAGAATGGAATGCGGAGCTCACTCTCCTGGGGGCACAGCTGTTTATTTTGATCTCCCCATCAGCTGCTGCATATTCCTGCATATTCCTTATTGTGGGGCTCAGTCCAGACTCCACCTCCTCCTCTGTTGCTGAGCTGGGGAGGCAGACTCTGTGGGATACAATCCTGCTTCCTGCTCTCACCACCTTAGGCCCTCACTGCTCAAAAGGAAAGCAAGCCTCAGGAAGGAATGCCTGCCCCACACCAGCCCCTCTGTGCCCATCCATGGGTAAGTGGGACTTGAAAGTGAGTCATCCGACCTTCACCCGACTTCACCCACCCCCAACTGCCAAGGCAGAGTGGCCTGGGTATTTCACAGTTTCACTGGTGTTACAGGACTTGAAGGGCTGGCAGGTCCTACTGGCTATGTTGGGGCCTTGGGGCAGAGGCAGCTGTGGCCTTCCAGTCCACCCCAGGGTCTCCTCTGGGCCTTCTCACCACACTCCTCACTGCCAGCTTTGTACTCAGCACCTTCTGTCTCCACTGAGATGCTACAAAAGTAGTAAGACTGATTTTCTACATACTTACGGAAACTGGACTTGTGATGTGTTTTCTATTTTTCATGTTATTACAAGAAGCGAAACATGTTGAAAAAGGGAAAAACGTAGGGGAAAAAAAAAACTCCCTGAGTTTGCCTACCCCAAAAAACAACCACTTGCTAACGTTTTGGCAAATTTCCTTCCAGTCTTTCTGTGTGCATGTGTGTGCATGTGTGTAAAATATG
>NW_007726563.1:317823-322791 GCF_000696425.1 Galeopterus variegatus | reverse complement strand
TTTTCTATTTTTCATGTTATTACAAGAAGCGAAACATGTTGAAAAAGGGAAAAACGTAGGGAAAAAAAAAAAAAACTCCCTGAGTTTGCCTACCCCAAAAAACAACCACTTGCTAATGTTTTGGCAAATTTCCTTCCAGTCTTTCTGTGTGCATGTGTGTGCATGTGTGTAAAATATGTAGAAAACATGCAGTTGTAAATATATTATACATACAATTTTGCATCCTGATTGTTTCCTTTAACATTACTATAATAAGCAATTTTCACGTTACCACATATTTCTGCAACTGACTTTTTGATGGCTGTCTAATATTCCATTTAATAGATTATGCTACAACTTGCTCAACCATGCTCTACTATGAGTCATTTCTGTTGTTCCAAATCTTTGTCACTATAGCCGGTTAGCTCAGTTGGTTAGAACATAGTGCTGATAACACCAGGGTCCAAGGTTTGATCCCTGTACCAGCCAGGTGTCAAAAAAAAAAAAAAAACCTGCTGAAAAAACGAACACTTCGATGAAAATCATCACAAGGTTTTTTTTACATGTATAATTTTTTAATTAGGACAGACCCTGAAAGGTGAGATTACCGAGGCAGGGCTAGAATATTCTGGAAGTATTTGATTTCTATACCCACGGCCAACTGCTGTTTGAAGGTAGAATTTAGCATAAGAAGGACAACAGCATTGACATACCCGTTTAGACTCACTACTGCATAAGGACATCACTCACTGTTAGATATGTTTTTATGTGACTATGTCATGTTACGTTCTGTAGCCTTTACTTTTTTTTTGGCTACCAAGTGTCTAGTCCCATTCCCCACAGCACTGTCACTTCCTTTGATGGAACTCCCTCTACCCTACTGTAAATCCAAGGGCCAGGCTGCCTGCCCCGCACCACGGAAGCCCATCCATTCTCACCATGCCTGGCCAGGCAGAAGGTACCGTAAGCTGCACCCAGTTCCTTCTTCCCAGCCCTTGGACACTTGGTTAGTTTCTGCCCATTTCCAAGCTTGTTTCTCCAGCCTTTCTGGTGAATCTGAGTACCAGAACTTCATCCAACAAATTCCCTTTGCCTTATATTGAACAGTCCATTTCTGTTGTTAACAGAACCTTGAGAATACGAGCTGAAACCTCCCTTCAAATTGCAAGTCAGGACTCTTTACTGGCTCATTAAATCATGAAGCTAATCATGGCCAGCATGTTTTAAAAATGAAACAATAGAACAGAATAAAAAAGATAATATCAAAAGTATATCATCTGTAGCAAGGAAAAGTATTGTTTAGTAAAGCTTGTTTGTTTTATACATACATACACATGTACATTTGTAGGTGTATATATAAAATGGGTTAAAATGAAAACATTTCTAGTTTTGAAAAACACTGTCCTAATTGGACTTGAGTTACTTGAGAATAAAGAACAAAGCAATCTCTCCTAGACGTTTTTTATGTTTCTCTCCAGATTATTAGCACCCAGAAAAATATACTTCCTTGCCAAGAGAATGCTATATTTCAAGGTCCACCCACTATTTTTCCCCATTCATAGTTTAACATCTCCCCTTACCCTTTAGTTAATGATACTTAATAATAATGAACATCTTTTCCTGCTGATTTTAAAAATTCTGTTAATGGCACCAACATGCTGTCAGTCACCTGGGCTGAAAAATCCAGGGGGTAGTCCTTGAATTCCTCTCTTTCATGTATTTACTGAACACCTCCTGGAGCAAAAGCCTAGCAGGAGAGAAGGAATGCAGGCAGCAAACTACAACACGGGGCAACATACTTCATCGGAGAAGTATGCACGGTACCTCACAGGGAAAGGGCAGAGGATTCTGCACATCTTCCTACCAAATGATCATTAAGCTCTGTTGCTTCTACCTTCAAAATATTCTGCCGAATCACCCCTCCCCTTTCCATTTCTACTGGTGTTACCCTAGTTTCAATCCTTTTCACATTTCATGTAGACTCTCTCTTGCCAATTCTATTAATCTACTACTTCCCTAGAATTCGTCTTAGAATACCTCTGATCATGCCACTTCCTTGCTCAAAAGCCTTCAGTGGCTCCCCATTACCTTCCAGAGATAAAGTCCAAACTTCCCAACCCGACACTGTTCTTTCAGCTTCTTTACTATCACCCCAAACATTCTTTCAGCTTTATGTCCCACTAAGCCAGCTGTCCTCTAGACCAGTCCCTAAGGTCCTTTCTTTTCCAACAACCTATCTGTCAGAGTCCAGCTTTCTTCACATACATCAACCCAAACAACATAGTGCAACAGACTGAAGCAGAAGCAGAAATGATAATCCAGCTGTCCTCTATTAAGTCAGGCATTACAGCAATTTGCAAAAATGTAAAACAAAGCCACACTTCTCATTAATTTTTTGTTGTTTTGGAAAATACAGTTATCATTTTGTAAAAAAAAAAAAAAATGATGCTTATGTTAACATGCAATGAGTTTCTTATTGTTACTTTAAAGGAATAAATATTTTAAAAATTTCTCATATTACAATTTTTATTAGAAATTAAATATCAATAGCTATAGTCTACAAAAACAAAAGCTCTTTGGGATCCTCAATTTCTAAGGATGTAAACTGTTCCTGAGGCCAGGAAGTTTGAGAACTGCTGCACTAGACCTAACATGTCAGTTTAAGCAAACACAGGGTCTCCAAAATGCCCCCTTTCTCTCCATTCTTCACACTTCCTCGTGTTTTACCTCTCTGCTCCAGTGTGTTGCTGGATTTTTTAAAAACTATTAAAAAGTGGTCATATTAAGAATAATTATTATTACAGAAATAATAATGATTATAGAAATAGCCACTAATTATTTTAGAAATAATCAGTAATACCATAGAAAAAGAATAAGAAATAAGCCTAACTGCCATAGAAAAAAGAAAAAGTGATTATTCCTACAATATAGCTTTCAGTAAAAAAAAAAAACTCAGAACATTCAGAAAAATAAAAAGATACAAAAGCAACTACCATTTAAAATTGCTTCTGAATAATTTCTCATCAAATCCATTCCTTATTTTCTCAAATAGCACCTTTGAGAAGAAATTCCTGGTTACCACATCCAAAAGCAACCACTCCTTCCTACAGATTTCTACAGCAGTGTTGTTCAAACCTTTCTTCTGGTCCAGCTAGCCCATAAATGCATGCATACTGAATGCCTAAACATGCACATTTAATGTCAGAAATTCAATTATACCTAGTGCAGGAAACACCAACCAACCATAGAAACCTATGTACTGTTTATATAGCATGCTCCCTTAACCCAAAGTGAACATATTATAATGTTCAACCAAAGACTCAGCGATCTGTTCCAATGAAAACTGGCCATGCTGGAGATTCTTAGAGATGAGGGAGAATGCCCAAACCATGTATACTGTGTTTTATCAGCAATTTAAGGAGACTTTAATGGCGATTTTGATGTGTTTTGTTTTTACACTGACTTTGAACCCAACATTGCATACAGTGTGGCTCCCCTGTACATGAGGAATGGACAAATGAAGGGTTCCAAGGTCCCTGAGACTTACAGATGTTGTTGGATGAACATACCAGGTGGGTTAGCCCAGGAGTCCTACACCTATTAAGCCCTGTCGTCTGGACAGGGTATGTGGCATCCACACTGGGCCAGGGCTGCTGCCCATTTCTGGGTGGAGTATCTGAGGCCTCAGGCCTTACTTAAAGGCCAAGGTCACAGGTCCAGGACCAGGAACCAGCTTGACCACCAGCTCCAGAGTTGGGCCCTCCGCCACTGCCCTGGTACCACACTCCTCCTAAAGCCTGAGCTGTGGAGAGCAAGGAAAGGAAAATGAGCATCGGAGGGGGAGCTGGAGGAAAAGCTTGTTTGTACCATCACCGCCGATGGGGCAGCTGTGGTCGAGCTGATTCATCCAGGGATCCCCAAATAGGTCAGGGCTCCAGCCCCACCTTGCAAGGCTCAGGCTCACACTCACCACCACCCACCGCTGCTTCCTGGGTCATGTGCGACACCTGACCCGCCTGCTGGGCCCGAGCTGGGCCATCCTTTCTCCTTCCCTTCCATCTTGCATGGCTCAGTGGACAACCCTGAAGCTCCAGCCAACAGTACTGAGGGACCCAGGATGCTCTGGGCTTGCCTGGAGGATTCCAGCAACACCATCACACCTCCACACACATATGCATGTCACGCACAGAGGCAGGTCAGGGGCCTACCAGCCTGCCCCCCCAGTCCTGAGGCTATGTACAGGACAACATCTCAACAGGGAACATGGTGTTGTCTCACACTCCCCCTGGTGGGTGAGTACACACGCATGTGCATGTACACACAATGTGCATGAAAAGTCTGACTCAGGTCACAGTTCTTTCAGCCACCAGGCTCTCAATACTGACCAGCAGNTGAAAAGTCTGACTCAGGTCACAGTTCTTTCAGCCACCAGGCTCTCAATACTGACCAGCAGAATGACCTTGGGCAAGTTACTTAACCTCTGTGCCTCAATTTCTTCATCTGTAATAAAAGCAAACCTTATTCTTGTGAGGAATAAATGAACACAGAGTTAAAAAATACACGTAATTTACTATAAACTCATTTACAAATGGTACAGAATATATGGAGGTGATTACAACAGTCCCCAGCACAAGGAAGTGTCGTGTGAAGATATGCTATTACTATCACCAACATCTTTGTGGCCACATGTCTGGGAAGAAATGAGGATTCAGAGAAAATCCACACAATAGATTCCCACAAGGAACACCAAAAATGACTCTTAGAAGCCATGTCATAGGAAAGGCAGGGAAGCAGCAAGAGAGAAGAAAGACTTTCTGAGGACCACCCAGGAGGCACCAAGCTCAAGTCCAGTGGTTGTAAAGAGTTTTGAGTTAGAACCAAAGAGGCTTGGCCAGGTGGAAAAATACTGTTTCCTTGGAGATCAAGAGATCTGAGAGAAAAAGTCAGCTGGGTCCCAGAGGTAGAAGTCAAGTCAATTCAAAAAAAAAA
>NW_007726563.1:315271-316749 GCF_000696425.1 Galeopterus variegatus | reverse complement strand
AAAAAAAAAATGGAGGCTGCCCCTAGGACCAGCAGGTACCAGCTGACTAGAAGGAAGAAAGAGAGGGCCTGGAAAAAGTAGAATGTTCTACACCCTGGCCTACACTCAGCTACCCAATATATCTGAGAGTTTGTAACCCCAAGATACATTCTCACTGTGATGAAAATAGATTCCACATTTGAAGTGTCTCCAAGTTAGTGGTTCTGCAGTAGATATTTCTTAGAGAAAAGGGGATAGAGCTGGTAGGAAAGGAAAAAGCAGCCTTGAATCTCAGGGGCCTACTGTTGGGAGAAAACAGTGCTCCTCCCCTCCAGAATCCAAAGACAGCTCTATGATGTCCCCTTGCCAGAGAAGAATAAACCCTCCCCTGTGTCTTATTCATAGCTAATTCCACAGCACCCAGCATAGTGAGCTTAACAAACCTGAGCTCAAGAAAGATTCTGTGAATAACAGATGCCTTCCCAGGGACAGGCAGATGGGGGCTTCCCTTCCCCTGGCCCATCCTCCCTTCCCCTGGCCTCTCCTCTCCTCCTCCAGCTGGAGTCCAAGTTGGAGCTCAAGCTCTGCATCTGTCTGAGGCCCCTGCTCCAGCTTCCTTTCCCGGAACTCAGGGACCCCAGGGAAGGGGACAGGGAGGAGCAGCAGAGAGGGAGGAAAACAGAGAACAAGAAGGAGGGTAAGTCAGAGCAGAAGAAGCTGGGGCCAGAACTGGGAGTTTCTGGGACAGCCCCAACTTCAAGCATTCTGTCCAGCTGTCTGACCACAGGCCAGAACTTGTGGGCCGATTTTTATTTTAGAAAAGAGTGTGAAATGAAGCTGTAGGCAGGATGATGAGGAAAGAAATCAGGGCTGCCTCTTTGGATCTGGATAGCTCGCATGCCCACCCCAAGGAGCGCAGTCTGATCAATGATTATGATGATGGTATGATGGTGACAGCAGCTGTCACTCATAAGGACTTATGGCATGCCCAGAACTCAGCAGGGTTTTGTGTGTATTATCTCATGACCCTGGTACAGCGTGAGCACTGAAGCCTCAGCCCCTTAGTCTCTGTGCAACCACTCTGTGCCTCAGTTTCCTTATCTGTAAAGGCATAATAACAGTGCCTTCCTTGTAGGGCTGCAGTGAGGACACAAAAAGATGATACTTGTTATATTATATAGTAGGCATTCGACTAATACCAAGAGTCTTCAAAAGCTGATGGAAAGATTCATATTATCTTTTAATGCCATTTTTCCATGAACTTTTTGAAGTACCCTTATATTAGCTATTATTAATACTCACAAAGACCTGATGAAGTAGGGAGTATAGTTATTCCTACTTTACAGATGGAGAAACTGTTTCAAACACTCAAAAAAGAGCCGAGCTAGGATTCAAAGCAGGTAGTTTGTCTACAGAGCAAGGCTCTCTTGACCACTCCATTGTGGAATATACTATAAAGCAAATGTACCTCACAGGGCCTGGTTTTCCAAAGCCTTGCA
>NW_007726563.1:312601-313969 GCF_000696425.1 Galeopterus variegatus | reverse complement strand
AAACAAACAAAAAGAGTAGGAAGACTTCCAGCGGAGCCATTCTGTTTGAATAAAAGCAAGCTGCTTAACCTCTTCTTGCCTTGGTTTGCTCACTCGTAAAATGGGTGTCCTGCTTCATAGGATTGTAGGGGGGTCACTAAGTGCTTGGAACTACTAGTCATGGCCTCCTTCTCTGGGCCTGCCCTGCACAGTGCCACAAGGCTTGTAATTACACCTTCTGTCCTTGCTCATTAGGGTCCTGCCTGCTGACCCTGGAGCCCTAGTAGCTCTGTGACTTTCTAAGGGTCTGAGGGGTCAGCAAGCAGATCTGGACCAATAAATGAGGCACCAGCAACCCTCTCCTCCCCCTCCTTTCTAGAGACAACGCCTCGGTCTTGCCCTCTCACCTTAGGGAGTGGCTGTCTGGGGGGAATTTCAACCGGGGTGGGAGAACTGGTCAGGCCACTAAGGGCAAATAGTTTCAGAGGTAGGGCTTTTGAGGCCCCTTAAAGGAGATGATGTGGGTGTTGTGCCCTTTGAAAGACCATGCCACATTCGGTACCCAGCCGTGCCCCACGAGGGCCGCTGGCCTCGTCCTCTGCTCCTGACACACAGGTCCTTCTACCTCAAGGGCAGGGAAAGTCAGGAAGGGGAAAGAGACGGTGTGGGAGAGATCCCTGACATGGGGAGGGGAGCATGCCCCAGCAGCAGAGGCCTGCACATTCTGACCTGAACCTGGAGGAGACCTAAGGGCACAATCAATGGGGGCTCTGCTGGATCAAAGCGGCTCTCTGGGCCCTGCTGTGTAAACAGCTGGGGAAGGGGTGGGGGCAGAGGCCCCGTGAAACCAGCTGGCGCCTGAAGGACCAAGTGGCGCTCTTCAACCAAGCCAGCTGCTCTGGAGCACACACTGGGCAACAGCGCCACCTGGTGGACAGATGGAGACTCCCACTGGCCAGGGCCAGCCGGAGAGCACAGGATTAAGCGAGCAGGTGAAAAGTCAAAGTGGAGGTTTGGAGGCGGAAGGGGCTTTGACGTCTTCTCACTGACAGAAGCCCCTCTTACAGAATACGCTCTAGACTCCCTTACTTGGGAACTCACTTCTTCAGAAGGGGATTAGGTAACGACTTGCTAGAAAGCTCTTATGCTTTTTGGAAATCTGCCTCCAGTAGTTCCCCCACTGCGTACCCCAGGGCTTCCCAGGGCAACCTTTCAAATATTTGAATACAGCTATAATATCCCTCCTAAATCTTCTTCCCATTTGCTTCAGCCTTCCAGAGTTTGACCTCAATCTTTCAACCACTGTACCTTTTTCTTCACTTGGCTATCCTTTTTAAAAAATATATTAACTTCCAACGACTCCCTTCCAATTCTACCCCCAAGCCATCT
>NW_007726563.1:310048-311639 GCF_000696425.1 Galeopterus variegatus | reverse complement strand
AGTTAATTTAGAAGTAAAGTGCGCCAGCTTTGAAATCAGACTGTGTTCAAATCTGGACTATGCTACTTACTAGCTGTGTGACATTGGACAAGTTTCTTAGCCTAAGCTTCAGTTTCCTCATCCGTAAGCTGGGGATAGAGGTATTTATATCTGGAGTTGTGGTAAATAATAAATGAGATACGCAGGTGAAACACTTAGGACAGTTCCTGGCAATATCATTCAATTCCTAAGCAGCCATTATAGCCACATTCCTCTAAGTTAAAGTCTGAGTTTAAAGGAAGTGCTTCGAGGAAGAGAAAGGTGAAGGGGCAGAAAACAGAAAAGAAAACTTTCTGGAATTAGCATGAATTCCAGGTGAAATCCAACTAATGGGTCACTTGTTCCAATCCCATTTCTAGGTGTGTCCCTGGCCACTTGCAGTAATGGGGTAAAATGTGACAGCTCTTTGAAACTAGGAGGATTTAAAATTTAAATGTCTTTGTGGGCAAGATAAACACACCTACCACTCAACAGAGAAAGGGAAACTTGGCAGGGGCCCCAGAACTTTCCCCACCCCCAGCCCTCCTTAAACTTCCTCTTGTGGTTTCTCAAGAGTACAACCTGTTCTTCACAGCCAAGCAAGTGCCTGGGGCAGGGGGCCATGCATGCCAAGGGCTCTGCTGCACCCCACCCTATGAGTGTGGGAGGAAAGGTGTGTGCGTGGCAGAGGAGCAATCTGGCGGTCTGTACAGTTCTGAGCAGTCACATCCTGCTTACCTGCTATCTCAGTGCAGCCACCCTCTACCCTGTTCCCACCCTCTACCCTCAACTCCAGCATCAACACCCATCCTCCAAAACACACCCCTCTCTCAAAGGCAGATGCACAAGGTAGTTTGAGCGGGACCACCTCAAGGCCTCCCCAGACTTGTGTGGAAAGCCATTGTGAAAAACTGAGTTTCAAAAAGGAAGTAGAAAAATAGCTGGAATCTATGGAAACTCTGTCTGCCCTGTGGCCTGGGTCCCTTGATGGGCACTGTCCCAGTCTACCTGGAGGGACTGGGTCAGACACTCACATGCAACAGCTACGGGGAAGAGAAATGGTAAGCATCTTAAGATTGTTCCCACTCAGGCTGGCCAGTTGGCTCAGTTGGTTAGAGTGTGTTGCTGATAACATCAAGGTCAACGGTTCAGATCCCCGTAATGGCCAGCCACCAAAAAAAAGATGGCTCCCACTCTTGATATCTTCCTTTCTCAGCTACCAAGCAAGAATGTTCCTCTACGAATCTAGAATACAAGGATCTTTGCTATTCTCAGATTCCCAACAAAAGATGTGTCTTGGTTTCTCACATCCCCAGATTCCAGCTCATCACATTCATGTTGAGAAATTCTCTATTGCATCTAACTTTGGTTTTTTCCTCTTGGTGAGTGAGGCTTACACAAGAGAAAACACACACATACACAGACACACATACACAGCCATGAGGAAAGGATACCAGATCTGTGCAGTCCCCACAATTCTACTCCTGGCCTGCTGGGGCTCTCTGTTAACAGTACTAGCACTCCAGCTCAGCCAAGATTGCTGCTCACACTCTTCTGTATCACCCAAGATACA
>NW_007726563.1:303999-308869 GCF_000696425.1 Galeopterus variegatus | reverse complement strand
ATATCTCAAAGGAGCCCAGGAATTGACAGAGCAGAAGAATCTGCAGGGAAGCAATGGGAGATCCACTTCTTCACCCATGCCTGGTCCCAAAGAGAACTGAGGTGGTGGACAGAGGGCAAGAACTTGTTAGGGGAAACAGTCCAGAGTCCAAGGATGGGGAGTGGGTGCCCAGCATTGTGCGGACTGTCACGGCATCCCCAGGAGAACCCTTCCAGCTCCCAGTGCTGGGAATTCCTGGGTTCTTCGGAACCATCCCAGAAACTTGCCTTTCCCTGAATTCATCCTGTTCATTCCCATCTCTTCTTGTTGTCTCGACAGTGGATTAAAAATAGAAGAGACTGTTCCTGGGGGCCACCACATCCAATTCCCAACACCATAGTCTGGGTTCAGTTCAGCTCTGTGGAATAAGTGCCCCCAAAGACTTCCCACCAACCTCGCTGCTTGGTGAACTATTGTTCTTCAGAACCCAACTCAAATGTGCTTTTCTCTCTGAAGCCTTCTCAGCCACCCCGGCCGCAGCACTTGGCACCTTATTTCTGTTGTTCTGTGACTATACTAACTGTGGATGAATAACACCATTGTACATTCGGCATCCCCTACAATGCCAGGCACACAGCAGGTGCTCAATGAATGCAGAGGAATAAGTTGATGCTTCGTGACTAACAGCAACCAATTTCTTCAGTTATTCCTCTTGCTGATATTTCAAGAGACACAGAGGCGGCTAAGACCATCACCCATGTACCCATCAGACACCACAGAAGGACCAACCCTAAGGGGTCCCTCCTTCCAGACCTGTCCTCTGTCCTTCCTCCCTTGGCCCTAGATGGCTGGTGCACCCACAGGCTCCCTACCCACACTGGTCTGCCCTCCTACTCTCCTCCCACCTCTATCTCTGAGATAAGAAGTACAGGAACAGCCCAGGAAAACCACTGGCTTCCAGGTGAGCTTGGAGGGAGGCTGTGCGGATGTTCGCATATACTCGTATAGAGGGGCTCAGGGCCTTTGGGGGCTTCTCTGCCCTTTAACTCCAAGAACAGCTCACTCAGAAGGAAAACGAACCGAGCTTTAGGAGCTAAAAGAGAGGTGATAAGGGCGCGGCGACTCCCTTAACCCACCCTCCTCGTACCCCCAACTCCGGGTCTCCAGCCTGAGTTTCGAGGCCCCAGAGAAAGGGGGCGGTGCTGACATCCCATCTATCCTGGTTTCTTCTGCCCCAAAGCCTACCTCCTTGGCAGGTGAGCCCCTCCGGAGCACCGGAGCACCGACTGTGGCCGCAGACGCTCTCTCCAGCCGCTTCTGGCTTCTGTCTTTGGGGAGTGGGGGTGATCGCAACCACCGGCCCCAGGGAGGGGAGTTCAGCCCTCCCCCAGGCGCCCAAACACAGCCAGTCTCCACCCCTGCACGGCGTGTTTACAAAGTCCGCGCCGCACCGCAGATCCCGAGTTTAAAGCTGGGCAGGAAGTGGGGAAGAGGAGGCGGGGGAGACAAAGGGGCTGGGTCCTCGGCTCAGCTGAGGTTTGGCTGCGTCTCTCCCCGCTCCGGCGCTGCGCACCCCTGGCCTGCAGACCCCGCCCCACGTGCCGCAGGGGAGGGGGAGGGGCGCCGCCGCGGCTCAGGTGTGGGCGGCAGGGCAGGCGCTGCGCAGGTTTGAGGCTGAGGCGCCCGCGACTCATCCGCGCGCTGCCCAGGAACTCAACCGCAACAACATTAAGCGCGAAGTCTTGAACTCTTACTACACGGCAGGCACCGCGACAGACCCTTTCTGTGTATTATCTACTTTCCCCCCTGCTATCAACCCCATCCCAGCTTTACAGGAGGAGCAGGCACAGTGAGGTTAGGTCATGTGCCCAAAGTCCTCCAGCTGGCCAGTGTTAGGATCAAGCCCAGCGTGTGTGTCCGGCCGGGCAGCCACAAACGGGGACCGATAAGGCACGGCGGGGTCCCCCTCCCGCCTCCCCAGGAAGCCCCAGTCCAGAGGGGTTGACAGGCGAGTGACAGAAAAGCAAAGGCAGCCGCGGGGACACAACGCCCTGGGATTGAAGCGGGCAAGAGACGCGCCTCCCGAGCTCGCCCCGCAAATACTTGCGGATTAAATTGAGGGCGAGAGGCAGCGGGATGGAGTGGAAGACCTGGACCAGGTGGTCCTTAGGCTCTACATCCAAGAGGGCCTTTGATAAGCCGCGAGGCCCTCACAAGATTGGGTGCAACACGGTTTCCCTAAATTACCAGCTCAGGACAATGACCTCGGGAACTCGTTAACAACGCGGGTTCCCAAGCCCCTCTCACAGACAGTAAGGTCACTGGGACGGGGCTGGGCCCAGCCGAGTGTTACTAGTAATCAGACAAGTTCGGGAAATCCTGCGAGTGTAGACGACCTACTGGGCCTTCCAAGAGTGTGCTTTTTATGAGAAACAATTTCATATTAAAATAGGTTTCTTTTAAGTCGGTGTATCTGAAAACGAATTTTCCTGACCCATTCCCCACCCCACGGAAGGCCCCAGGAACACTTTGCTCACCAAAGGTCACGTGAGCTGGGGTCGTCAGATACACTCCCCACCGCGCTGGGCTACCGAAAACCTAGAGGGGCGCGCGCCGCCCCGCCCCTCGCCGCCCCGCGACTACAAGTCCCATCTCGCCCCGCGCTCGCGCACATTACGCCAGAGCAAGATGGCCGACACGGCTGCCGCAGGCGGGGCCGGTGGCTCAGGAACGGTAAGGGCAGGAGGCGCGGGGTCGAAGCCCGGAGAGTTTGGGCATTCTGTAACTTTCCTTTGGCCTGGGCAACTAGCTCATACCCAGAAATCCAGCCCCACCGTGAGCTATGAGTGGAAGAGGGCCTTTCAGGCCGTACGTGCCCCCCCTCCTTGGGACTTGGCGGCGGCCTCCTGAGTTGGTGGACCTGTTTCTTGATTGGCTCCTTCCCTGTTGGGGGTTGGGAACCCGGAACACCTCCTTATTGGTCCGAAGAGGTCTTTTTTGCCCTCTTATTGGCCAGCCAAAGTTGGGAGGGATTCCCGTTTCAAAATATTTAGCTTCTTCCCCACTGCAATATATAAATATATTACATATATATAAAAATATATAAATACATATATTTAATTTCTCTTACGTGCTGTTATAATTTGCCCTCCTCTCAGCAAGATATGTTATCTTTTTATTTTTTTATGTTTTCACTTTTTTAATATTTACTTTTGGTTTTCTTATTATTAGCATATTCATTGTTACAAATCATACTTGTTCTTTTTTTTTTTTTTTTTTTTTTTTTTTGTCTTTTTCCGTGTCCGGCAAACGGATCGCAACCCTCAGCGTCGCGCCCGTACCGGACCGGAACCGGCAACGGGATCACAACCCTCGGTGTTGCTCCCGCACCTCGCTCAGCCAGTGAGCGGGAACCGGTCTGTACGTGGGATCCAAACCTTTGGGGGGGGCGCCGCCACGCTCCCAAGCGGCGCACTGTAGCAGTGCGCGCCACCGGGCCGGCCCCATACTTGTTCTTTATGCCCCTTATCTAATCTCTCCCTTTCCCCCTCTGTCCTCTAATAACCATAGATTTGTTCTCTCCATGTGATAAATGAAATGGCATGGAGGTGGGAGGAACAAGAGAGATCTTATTTTTTTCTGGGAGATAGATATATTAATTCAATCCCATCATGCATGTTTCACTAGCTATATATTCTGATAATCTGCTAAAGTAGAAAGTAAAAAAACAGCCATTTTACTTTATTGGAACCATACGTTCTAGGTAGACAAAAAGATTATCTTTGTATTTAGAACACCCTGGGTGCCCAATTATTATTCAGTTGACTAAGATCTATAAGTCTAAACATTAAGCACTGATAAAGAAGTATTTGGTAAAAAAAAAAAAAAAAAAAAAAAAAACTTGCTTGCCATTGATGGTGTATGAACTGTATGATTGCATCCTTGCCCTGTGGATGAAAAATATCTCTCTGGGCTGCTAATTCACAGCGATCAGGAAGTAAACAGTCCACTAACCCTGCCGATAACTACTACCTGGCCCGGAGAAGAACCCTGCAAGTGGTTGTGAGCTCCTTGCTGACAGAGGCAGGGTTTGAGAGCGCCGAGAAAGCATCCGTGGAAACATTGACAGAGATGCTTCAGAGTTGTGAGTACCTGGAAACACTAGGCCACTAGACCTTCTTCCAGTCAACCCCAACATCAGTTCTGTGCCCTGCATTGTGATGGTGTGGAGATGATTTTTAAAAGAGGAGAGCATAGAGAAGTGGCTTACAGGCTTTAGAATGAGGTAGACCTGGGTGTAAATCATCAGTCACTCTGCAACTTAAAGTTTGGACAAGTCATTAAACCTCCTGAACCTCAATTTCCTCATTTATGAAATAGAGTAATAATTTGTGACTCACGGAGTTATGAGTATAAAGGAGATGTATATGTAAAACATTCAATGTTGGGAGACTGTAAGCTTTTGATGACTTGTAGGTTCCCTTATTGCTGTTTTGCTCTCCAGGCTCAAATTTTGTTGGGGAGTCAGGACTAATTCCCATGAAATAGATGTCATTCCATAATGTAATCAAATACTATATTGTGTGATATAAAGAGTAAGGAGGGGGCCGAGCCCGTGGCGCACTCGGGAGAGTGCAGCGCTGGTAGTGCAGCAGCGCTCCCGCCGCGGGTTCGGATCCTATATAGGGATGACCGGTGCGCTCACAGCGCTCACTGGCTGAGCGCGGTGCGGTCTCAAAAAGGACAAAAAAAAAAAGAGTAAGGAGGAATAAGTTTCATAGAATGGAAAAAAAAAAACACTTTTAAAAGAAAATGTCTTGGGCCGGCCCGGTGGCGCACTGCTACAGTGCGCCGCTTGGGAGTGCGGTGGCGCTCCCGCCGAGGGTTGGAT
>NW_007726563.1:257711-303863 GCF_000696425.1 Galeopterus variegatus | reverse complement strand
CGAGGTGCGGGAGCAACACCGAGGGTTGCGATCCCGTTGCCGGTCCCGGTCCGGTCCGGGCGCGACACTGAGGGTTGCGATCCGTTGCCGGACACGAAAAAAGACAAAAAGGAAAAAAAAAAAGAAAATGTCTTGAGGTTTAGGAGCCTGGTATGGTCTCACATAGGCTTTTCTGCATATACAACGTATTTCTCTGTTTGGGACTTTTTGGGGGGGTGGGATGGGATAAGGGGTGGGGGTATTTATGTTTTTTCTTAGGGATCAACACCTATGACAGGAAGTGGGAGAAAGGTTTGGGCAGAAGGAGATGTTGAACTGCAATGCAGGCCCAACAAATAATTGCCCAGCTCTGCTGGGAACCCTGGAGCAATTACTACTCATCAAGCTGAAAAGGCCCTGCCTTTGTACTCAGGTCTTGATCAGACACTAGATGTGGGTTGCCCCAGGGAGTATAATCACAAGCAAGAGGGCTCTTGGCAACTGATGTTTAGAACTTTTAAATACCAAATGTTTTCCTAAAACAGTGATCTCAAACTTTTTTGTCTCAGAACACCTTTAGACTCTTAATATTGAGACCCCAAAGAACTTTTGTATATTTATATTATATGTAGATATAGATATTTGCCACATTAGAAAATAAAACAAATTTTTAAAACATAAGGATGTACAGTCATACGAGGATATTTCAACAAGTTCATGGAAAAATAGAATTAAAATATAATACAAATCTTTCCATGAACTTTCTGAAGTACCCTCATACATTCCATTATTTATCAGAGCCATGATGTCATCAAAAGTCAAATGACTTAATTTTATTATGAAAATAGTTTTGACCTGTGGACTTCAGAAAAGATTTTGGGGACTTCCAGGGGTTCTCAGAGCACACTTTGAGAACTTTTGTTTTAAAATACTGATAGTACTCAACAAATAAGAATTCAGTTCTTGAAAAGATCTTGGAATGTAGAATTTAAAAGTCACATCTGAAGGCTGGTATTAGTGACTTGCTCAGAGTAGCAGGGGAGTTGCTGTTAGGTCTTCAGTAAGATAAAGGAGATCTTCCCTGTCAAGCAGCACCTGCTTATATCTTCTGAACCATTGGACACCTACACCAAGGGTTCCTTACCTTTTAGGGCCTCTTTGCACATCTGATGAAATTTGTGGATCCATCTCCAGAAAAAGGCTTTTTGTGTGTATAAAATTCAGCACAGTTTCATAGTATTCATGGGACCTCCCTTTCATCTCATTCACACAGGCCAGCTTCATCAAATCCATCTTAGACACTTTCCCCTTTCTTCTGCAGGACTTCGGCATGCCTCTTAAATAGAGGTTCAGCTTCAGGCAGAAGAAACAAAAATTGCCCATCATAGAATAATACCTTTTACGTGTGTGGGGGGGCTAAGGAATACAAAACAAAATTTACCATTTTAACCATTTTTTAGTGTGCAATTCAAGTGGCATTAAGTACATTCACAATGTTGTGCAACCATCAGTACTACCCATTTCCAGAACTTTTTTATCATTCTAAATGGAAACTCTGTACCCATAAACAATAACTCCCCATTTCCCCTTTCTCTCCACCCCAGCCAGTGGTAGCTTCTAATCTATTTTCTGTCTCTATGAGTTTGCTTTTTCTAGGAACCTCAAATAAGTGGAATTTTAAAACATTTGTCTTTTTGTATCTAACTTATTTTACTTAGCGTAATGTTTTCAAAGTTCGTCCATATTGTAGCAGGTAAAAAATTTTCATTTTTTTGAAGGTTGAATAATACTACATTTGTGTATTTACCATAATTTGTTTATCCTTTCATCTGTCAATGGACAGTAAGTTGTTTCAGCTATTGTGAATACTGCTGCTATGAACATTGCTATACAACTATCTGTTTGAATCCCTGCTTTCAATTCATTTGGGTATATATCCAGAAGTGGGGTCGTTGACTCCTGTGGTAATTGTATGTTTAACTTTGTGATGAACGCAGAATAAGAGTTTATGCCTTTGATCCCCTCTTAGACATTTCAGAAATTGGGAGGAGTGCCAAATCTTACTGTGAGCACACAGCCAGGACCCAGCCCACACTGTCAGATATCGTGGTCACACTTGTTGAGATGGGTGAGTACACCTCCAGTTTCCAATTCTTCGAGGGAACAGGGTTGGGGTTACAAGAGAGGGAAGAGTCCTTAGGAGTCAGCCATGTCTGCTGAGTGGTCTTGGATCCCCTTGTGGTTCTCTTATTTGCTTTTAGCTTGAGAGGGTTATCAAGAGAGGGTTCCTCTGAACCCACTTCACAGACCTCCTAAATCTCTGTTGGGGAATTCTGCTGGAGCTGCTTTTTGTTGGTGGTGGTGATAAAAATGGAAATCAGCTTTTATTCAGGAATATCAGTGACCTGAAGAGAGGTGTTAGGCTAACCCATTACTTTTTTTTTTTTTTTTTTTTTAAAGTGTCCCCCAAAGTTCATGTATTAGAAACTTAATCCCCAATTCAACAGTGTTGAGAGGTGGGACCTTTAATAGGTGATTAGTGTATGAGGGCTCTGTCCTCGTGAATGAATTAATGTCATCACCAAGGGAGCAGGTTCATCACTGTGAATGGTTTTGTTACAAAAGCAAGTTTGGTCCTCTCTTGCATGTGCTCTCTGGCACGTGCGCGTGCTCACTCTCTCTGTCTCTCTCTCTCCTCCCTTCCCCATCTCCCTCTCAACTTCTGCCATGGGATGACATAGCTAGAAGGCCCTCACCAGATGCAGCTTCCCAGTCCCTAGAACTGTGAGCCAAATATTTATTTAATTCATAAATTACCTAGTCTCAGGTATTCTGATATAGCCATAGAAAATGGACTAAGACAATTGCTTTCTCAATTCTGTGCCTTTTTTTTTTTTTTTTTATTTGAGACTGGCCGCACCGCGACACAGCCAGTGAGCACACGGGTCATCCCTATATAGGATCCGAACCCGTGGCGGGAGCACCACTGCGCTCCCAGCGCTGCACCCTCCCGAGTGTGCCATGGGCTTGGCCCTAACCCATTACTTTTGGTAAACCTGAAGGAGAATGGCCAAGCTAAATCCATCTCAAAGATTGAGATTTCCTGAGGGGGTTTTAAAGAGGTGGTTAAGGGAATGGAACGTGGGAAAGGAAAAATAGGAGGGAGGAGAATGTGAGCTGTGGGGGCTCCCTGCAGGGAGCCAGGTGGAAGGTTCCTCCAAGGCTACCTCTGGTTTCTTCTCCCATCCTTGGTGTTATCTTAGGGTCTTGATTCAGGATGGAATCGGCACAGCTTTATTGATGTCTTCCTTGGTTTCTCAGGGTCCAGACATTACATGTCTTATAGCAAGTCTGCAACTCCAGGCTGACTAGAAAACAGTTGTTCTAAAGTATTCTCTTAACTTATTTTTCTGCTTAGAGCTTCATTAATTTCTTCTTCAGTTTGGTTCAGTTTGAGAGGTACCTTTTCTGCCGGCTTTCAGGCTCTGATCTCTTCCATCTGTGGCTCTAGAAAGGCAGGACAGCTTTTGGGATCCTGCTCACAGTGCTATAACTGTAGGGGCTAAAGGAAAATGTCACCCCTAAATGTTCATTAATAAAAATCACTGACAAACTTAGATCAATAGGAAGAAAAGGCATAACAAAATTTTTTATTAATGTGCCTAGGGGAAGGCAGAGCATGGGGGCATCACGAGAGAGTAATGTTCCCTGGCGCTTCTTTTGAGTGGCAGCAAAGTGGTTGAGGTGGGAATCTAAGCCATTTTTCCACATCACTCCCCTTTCCATGTTCAGTATCCAGTGGTCTGGGCAGCAGTTTTTGTTTTCCTGTTTCTCAGGTTTCAATGTGGACACTCTCCCTGCTTATGCCAAGCGGTCCCAGAGGATGGTCATCACTGCTCGTAAGTGACTTTGAACTGAGTTACTCAGTAAGTTATCAATTGTTGCTTGTGGAATAAATTAGTTGAATAGGGCAGGGATCAGATTGTAGTTACTTCCTTGTTGGCAGGCTCCCTTCCAATCTTTGGGGCTACCTACAATATAATCTTTATCTGGGCTAACAGGATTAGGATGTGAAGTTCAGTCACCAGAAAGGTAAACCATCTCTGAGATATTGCTGTGGTTCTTCTGCTTTAGCCCCAGAAGAGCCAATGATGCTGCTGGAAGAACATGAAAGTTCTTGTTCGTTCTTACATCTACTATGGCCTATGGGCCAAATGTAGCCGCTGCCTGTTTTTGTAAATAAAGTTTTATTGGAAGATAGCCATATTCACTTACTATCTATAGTTGCTTTCATGCTATAATGACAGAGCTTAGCTGTGGTAGAGACTGTTTGGTGTGCAAAACCTAAAATATTTACTATCTTCCACTGTACACAAAAAGTTTGATGACCTCTGCTTTAGATAAAACTGGGTGCCATAAGCTGAGTAGGGAGTAACTAGTTTGGGACCTTGTAGGACCTGCAGAGAATTCAGTGGATTTTTTCTTTAAAGCCACTTTTTTTATGTTGGCATCTTATTCACAACTCCCCTCTCAAAGTAGCAGTGGAAGTTGCTGTTCCAATCCCCTCTTATCATTAAGTCTACACTTACTGCTCAGTGTATATCTCTGTTACCTAGGTTCTCTGAAAAGAGAATCAGCAGCCCATCTAACTTCCTTAGTTCCTCAGCGTGCTCTTACACGTGGTTATCATGGTCACAGCCACCTACCTAAGAAGCTTGTGGGCAGATTGTTATAGATGGGAATGTCAACCAAGGTCATCCAGTAGAGCAGGGGATTGTGGGGGTGACTTTCTCAGGTCCTTAAGCCATTGCCGGCCTTTTATTACTAGAAATACAAAATTCCTGTTTACAAAATTTACTTCAAGAAAAGGAGGGTTTGGTCAGAGACCTTAATCTGTAGAAACCAGGGCCTTAGGTGAAGGAGTAACCAGTTGTGATTCTGTTGCAGCTCCAGTGACCAATCAGCCAGTGACCCCCAAGGCCCTCACTGCAGGGCAGAACCGACCCCACCCGCCACACATCCCCAGCCATTTTCCTGAGTTCCCCGATCCCCACACCTACATCAAAACCCCGGTGAGTGATGAAGCCATGCTGGGGGCTGTGACTGATATAAAGCGCAGTCAGTTCCTACTGACTGTCCAAAAATTTTTTGGTAAAAGGATCATTTAGAACTCAAAATGTCTTTCCCCACTGAGAAACAATTTGGTAAATGAGAATTATGTTCTCAAGTTTGCCAACACAGGTATTGTTAATAAAGAAATTGAAGCCAGCCCCAATATTGCCAGTCCCAGCAAAACACAAAAGTACATAGTCACATAGAAACAAGACTGGAAGGATATAGTCCACAAAATGTTCATAGTAATTCTTGGTGAGGTTTTAAGTAATTTTTGTTGTTTTGTGTGTTTTTCCCTGGGTTATCCAAAGTTTCCATAATAGAAAAGTTAATTTTTGAAATTGGGGAAAGAGTTCCCTAAAAACTACTTAGTAGTATCATGAAGTGGAACTTGTTATAACTCCAGGTTCTAGGCCTGAGTGAGAAGTTGGGTTGTCCTCCATGGTTTGAACATGTTCTAATTTGCCTGACCAGCAGTTTCACCTTCTCCTGGGAAGACACAGCATGTAGACAAGTCCACAGAGGATTCGTCCCACACTTCCTTTTTCCTGCCTCCATACCATGTAGTGATGGCCATCATACGACTGTTGGGGCAAGTCCTCCGGGACCTTTCTCCACAGGATTCGGGGGAAGGAATAGATGGCTGCCCATCTGATGCAACACAGCCACTAATCTGGCTTGGTAGTGTCTCTGCTCGTTTCCTGGGGCTCCCGTAATAAAGTGCCACAAACTAGGTGACTTAGAGCAACAGAAATTTGTTGTCTCACAGTTCTGGAGGCTAGAAATCCAAAAGCAAAGTGTCAGCAGGGCTGTGCTCCCTCTGAATCCTTCCTTGCCTCTTCCTGTCTTCTGGTGGTCTTGTAGATGCATCTCTCTGGTCTTGTCTTTTTTTTTTTTTTTTTTTTTTGCTTTTCTGTCTTTACATGGCATTCTCTCTGTATCTCTGACTTCACATGACCATCTTCTTCTAAGGACACCAGTCATCCAAACATATTGGATTAGGGACCCACCTTACTCCAGTATGACTTCATCTTAACCGATCACATCTGCCATCACCCTGTTTCCAAACAACGTCATATGCAGATACTTCAAAAAGCTCACAGAAAAGTGGAATTGAAGGATAATATAAATCTTTCCATGAACTTTTTTTTTTTTTCCTTTTTGTCTTTTTTACTGACCGGTAACGGGGCGCAACACCGGGAACCGGCAACGGGATTGCAACCCTCGGTGTTGCGCCCGCACCACGCTCAGCCAGTGAGCGGGAACCAGTCTCCACATGGGATCCGAACCCTCGGCGGGAGAGCCGCCGCGCTTCCAAGCAGCGCACTCTCCAGTGCGCCACTGGGCCGGCCCGTTCCATGAACTTTTTGAAGACCCCTCATATTCTGCGGTACTAGAGGTTAGGACTTCAACATATCGGAAACGTTTTTTGTGGAGACACAATTCAACCCATATCATCTCTCTTTTATAGTGTATCCCTGTCAGTAAAAATATTAAGCACATATTCCAGTATATATGTTTGCTTATTTATGTAAATATTATAATGTAACATTGTACTAAAATAACGTACATTAAAAGATAATGTCACACTTATTAAAACTTCAGGAAACCTTGTAACTGTTCTAGTGGGAGCCATGTGATTGCCTCTGCTTCCTGTTTTGTTTTGTTTTAAAGATGACTGGTAAGGAGATCTTAACCCTTGACTTGGTGTTCTCAGCACCACACTCTCCCCAAGTGAGCCACAGGCCAGCCCCTATGTTTTAATATTTTTAACAAGTATTTTCAAAAGGCACTCATTTTCGGGTCTGGCCAGTTAGCTCCATTGGTTAGAACACGGTGTTATAACACCAAGGTCTAGGGTTCAGATCCCCAACCAGCCAGCCACCAAAAAACAAAAAAGCCTCTCATTTTTATTTTGGGAAGATTTTAAACGTAAGAAAATTCTGTTTCTGTGTTTAAGTATAGATGTGGGAACTGTACAGGTGACACACTTGAATTGACAGTGACAACAGTAAAAACGTTTCCAAGTGCCTCCTTTAAAAACCATGTCTCGGGCTGGCCAGTTAGCTCAGTTGATTACAGCACAGTGTTGATAACACAAGGTCAAGGTTTCAGATCACTGTACCAGCCAGCCACCAAAAAAAATTAAAAACAAAAGAAGACAAAACCCTCTCTCCATATCACAAAGAGTAGTGACTTTTTTGGTCATTGTTATAACGTCACCTTTGCTGTTAGAATTTAAAATGTTTTGGCTAACCTCTCATTCTGATTAGATCTCAATTGTTTTTCACTCCATAACATGATTACTAACAAGCTCATAGTAGCAGGCTGCCCTTTTCTTGCTCACGTGCACTTACAATAATATCTTCAGTCTATATTTCTTTGAGGGAAACTTTGGAACAACGTGTTCAATTGTGAGGGTCGATTTAAGAAAACAGGATGGTGCAATTTGTAAATCCACATGGGCAGCCACTCACAGCAGGGTGTTACATGACATTGATGGAATCAGCAGTCCCTGTCAGGACTTCCCTGGGGGGACCCCCTCTTCTTTCAGGACATGTCTCTTACACCTGAGACCAGCCGTTATGGGAGCTAAATGAAGGCCTGGAGCTGGTCTCCACAGTAAATATTTTCACATTTCTTAATTTCTAAGATTAAAAATAAATATTAATGTAGTTACATTGTTTTCTTTCTGCCCTTCCACTGTGCTTCAGAAATCTCTGCTGTAAATGAAAGTAGTGGGTCATTTTAGAGGGTGGAAGGACATAGCAGCAACAAGGCAGGGACTGAGGAGAGCAGAATGATAGGTTGGCATCACCCTTCTGTCTTTGCTGTTCTCTTTATAGACATACCGTGAGCCTGTGTCAGACTATCAGGTCCTGCGGGAGAAGGCTGCATCCCAGAGGCGCGACGTGGAGCGGGCACTCACCCGTTTTATGGCCAAGACAGGCGAAACCCAGAGTCTGTTCAAAGATGATGTCAGCACATTTCCATGTGAGAGTCGCCCCCCTCTTTGAAGCCTGTCTTGTCGTTTGAGATACTCATACCATCTACCCTTTCTCTCAGCATGGTAGGAAGAAATGAATAAGCCTTTGTCCTCCTCTCAGGTGCAGCTTGTTCTCAGATCTCTGGCTTCTTTTCCCAGGTGTGAAGAGCCTGTCCCTAACCGATGTCTCCAAAACAGTAATGGTCTCTGTTGGGATTGGTGGCTTGAGGTACATTGAGTTAGGTTAGCTCGAGGGTCAGCTGAGCCCCAGGCATGAGAGAGGCTCATTCAGGAGAACTGGCAGCCCAGGCAGTAGAAGGAACACTGGCGTCAGGGGCCAGTTGCCTATCTCGACATCCTTTCACAGGTCCCATCTCATGTAACTGGGTCTCAGCACTACGATTTGGCAGTGTTGACCAAATTAGTTCATCTCCATAGGCCTCAGTTTTTATAAAATGAATGAGTGAGGTTGGTTTGGGTGATTAATTCATTTAGCAAGTTCCTATTGAATCCCTGCTGTGTGCCTGGCTCTGTAATAATAGCAGCTAACAGTTACTAAGTGCCAGACACTGTGCTGATCATTTCCCATACATCATCTCATTAAATCCTCTTGTAAGCTTATGAGTTAGCAACTGTTATTTTCAACACCTTTATAGGATGCCAAGACTCATAGAAAATAGAAACTTGCTCAGGGTCACATGGCTAGTAGGTAGTATTCAAACCTAGCTCTTTCTGACTGCAAGACCCTGCATCTGACCCACAGTAAAAATAATTTTAGAGTATCTCCTGACAGTTGCGTTCTACCGCAGATATATACATTGAGACTTTTTAAAAATTATTATTATGTTTTTTACCCATTTCTTCCTCATTGCTTTTTGGAAGAACTGGAACTCTCCTATACCAGATGTGTTTTATTGCTTTTTGCATACTTACCTGCAGAGAGTTCTCAAGGCTAGCTTTTGGATTTGAGTCCTTCAGACTGGAAGGATTAATATCCCTGCTCTAGAAATGAAGCTTAGAAGGGTTAATTGGCCTTGGGTACAAGATCACAAAGCCATTGCATTGCTAGGAATCTATCTATAGTCCCAGTTCTAGATGGTTTGAGTTGTATTTGCTAAAAGTGGGCTCTGAAATATTGCCTGAGTTTGAATCCTACTCTTCCATTTTATGTGTGTTTGAGAAAGTCACCTAACCTCTTGTTGCCCCATCTGTGATATGGGAGTGGTAATTGTACTTAATAGGGCAGGAGCAAGGGTTAAAGATAACATGTGTAAAGCCCATAGGACACTGCCTGGCCCATCGGAGCAAGCTAGCTAGTATTGTCTTTTGGTGGTGCTCACTGATTCATCATAAGTCACTAGGTCAGCTGCAAGGACTCCATAATGGCAGAATTGTGTCTCTCTTCCAATTCCCCAGTGATTGCGGCCAGACCTTTCACCATCCCCTACCTGACAGCTCTTCTTCCATCTGAGCTGGAGATGCAACAAATGGAAGAGACGGATTCCTCGGAGCAGGACGAGCAGACAGACACAGAGAACCTCGCTCTTCATATCAGCACGGTGGGTCCCGCCTTCTGCCTGCCTCAGGCTACCCCTGCAACTAGCCCATCCTGCCCTTGGGAATTGGATGTGACCGACACCAGGTCTCTGGCTTTATGTGAGGGGCTTGCATGATGGGCTCATGATGATCCATGTGCCACTTCAGAGACACATTCATGTCCCAGGGATTCACTCATTCATTTAACAAATATCAAATGAGTAGCTGCAGGGCTAGGTATGGTTCCAGGTGCTGGGGAGTTGGTGGGAAGCAAAATAGACAAAATTCCCTGCCCTCACGGAGCTAAGGAAAAATAATAATCTAGGGGAAGGAAGTAGGGATGGGGTAGATGCAGTATTAGATAGGGTGACTGAGAAGGTGACATTTGAGGGCTGGCATGTGGCTCACTTGGGAGAGTGTGGTGCTGATAACACCAAGGCCACAGGTTCAGATCCCTATATAGGTATGGCTGGTTAGCTCACTTGGGAGAGTGTGGTGCTGATAACACCAAGGCCACAGGTTCAGATCCCTATATAGGTATGGCTGGTTAGCTCACTTGGGAGAGCATGGTGTTAACAACACCAAGTCAAGGGTTGAGATCCCCTTACCAGTCATCTTTTTTTTTTTTAAAAAAAAGAGGGTGACATTTGAATAAAGACCTGAAGAGAACAGGGCTTGCACGTATCTGGGGTTAGAGCATTCCAGACAGCAGGAACAGCAGATGCAAAGGCCCTGAGGTGGGAGCTTGCCTTTTTTTTTTAAAAAAAAGAGGGTGACATTTGAATAAAGACCTGAAGAGAACAGGGCTTGCACGTATCTAGGGTTAGAGCATTCCAGACAGCAGGAACAGCAGATGCAAAGGCCCTGAGGTGGGAGCTTGCCTGTAGGACATCAGGGTGGTGATGGAGTGAACAAGGGAGTGAACAAGGGGGAGAGTGGTAAGGGATGAGGTCAGAGAGCTCTTGGGAGAGTCTAGCCCTACAGGATCTTAAAGGTGATACGAGTATTAAACACTTTGGCTTTTACTCAGTAAGATGGGAGCCATGGGAGGTGTCGAGCAGAGGAGGATCAGGATCCGATGTAGGTTGGTTATCAGGATCAGTCAGGTTCTGTGCTGAGGGTAGACTGTAGAGGGCAGGCAGAAGCAGGGAGAGCAGCTAGGAGGCAGCTGCAGTCAGCTGAGAGATGGTTGCAGGAGCGAAGACAATGAGACAGGGTCACATAGATTATTTGGTCAGACTCTAGATTGTTTTCTAAGCAGAGCCACTGATAGAGTATCTATGAGAGAAAGAAAGTCAAGGATAACTGCAAGGTTTCTTGCCTGAACAATAGGAAAGATGGAGTTGCCTTCAGCCAAGATAGGGAAGATGTGGGTGGAACAGGAGTGTGGGGAAGAGTCAACAGTTCAGGCTTAGACATCTTAAGTTTGAGATTCTTGTTAGACATCAAGGTGGTGGTGTCAGGTAGAGAGCTGTATATATTTAATTTTAATTAATTTAAATAGGCACATGTGGTTAGTGAAGAAACTGGAGAAACTAGCGCCAGTTGAACGTAGACTGTGCTGTCCACTACAGTAGCTACTAGCCACATGTGCTATTTAAATTTAAATTACTTAAAATTAAACTAAAAATCAGTTCTTTAGTCTCACTAGCCACATTTTAAGTGCCCGATGGCCATGTGTAGCTAGTGGGCACCATCCTGGACAGTGCAGATATCGAACATTTCCATCATCGTAGGAAGTTCTGTTGGACAGCGCTTGTATAGACAAATTGTTTCAAGGAACTTTGCTGTCAAGGGAAGGAGAGGAATGGAGTGGTAGCTAAAGAGGGGAAATTCAAAAATTAAGGGAGGTATTTTCATGATTTTTTGTCTATTTCTTTTTCTTTATTTCTGTTTCCCTTATTTTGTTGTTTTTGTTTTTTAATATAAAAGGAATAACAACATGTTTGTATGCCAATAGGAATGATCTAGTAGAGAGGGAAAATTGATGCAGGAGAGGAAGAAACATTTTGGAATGATGTCTTCTGGTAGGTGAGAGGGGATGGGTCTCACATCCTAATGGAGGGACTAGCTTTCTTATGGATGTTTCATACCCAGGATAGGAGATGGAGTGTGTGGATACAGAGGCTTAGGTGGTGAGGAGTTACACTGCTCAGAGCTTGTTTTAGGCTGTACATTCTTTTCTGGTTACCAATGTGTCATACTTAGTAAGTGAAAGGATAAGACCCCACTCTTGTTCCTGCGTCTTGGAAGACAGTGCCAAGTAGAATCACAGAACTGCTGGAAGCTGTAGTACCTTTAAGGCTTACAGTGTCCTTATAGTCAGGTTACCATATTCAATATCCTTTAAAATCAGTCCTGGCTTTTATGCAATGGATGCTTTGTTGATTGTCGGTGGACTGAGTGTCCCTCATGTTCTCTAAGATGTGATGCACCACATGCCAGGCAGCCACTTGATTTTGCAGGTGGTGTGTGCCAAGGCCATATTATTTGCTGAATGTCTTCCTTGCTTGAATACATATTTCTTTATTGTCAAATTATTCCTTTCAGAATTAGGGGTGGCAGCCCATAGCTTTAAATAAAGCAGAGGAACTTGTTATTCTACACTTTTGATTTGGATTCAGTTAATTTGGGCTGAGATACAGTGATTGGGTCATGAACTAAGTTGAGGTTCACCTGAGAAGGAGGAATCTAAGCAAACATCAACATACCTTTGTAAGTACAGTGTAGTTAAAGGGCTTGCAGATGTGTTACCTAACAATCCTGGTAATGATATAAGGTAGGTCGTGGTAGTAAGTGAACTGAGGCTGAAAGAGGACTCCTGGGTACTGAGAGGCTGAGCCAGGGTTAGAGACAGCAAAGAGTAGAAAGACACGACCCTTGGAGCCAAACTGGCCTGGCTTCAAATCCAGGTGGTGCCAGATATGTGACTTTGATTGCGTTACCTAACATCCGAGTCTGTTTCCTCACAAGACCAATAGGAATAAAACACCTGTCTCAGGGGGAATGGTGAGCCTGAGATAAGATGAGCTGATAGTGTGAAAGCTAATGCAATCTCTTTCTGTCAGACCCAGACAAAATAGGGCCAGGAAAGGCACACCGGAGGGGCTCATGCTTGCTTGTCTGAGATAAGAACTGTTGCCAAGGACTTTCTAAAACCCATTAGAAATCTCTTTGCATCCTTCATGCATCTGCTGCTTTGCACATATGCACATATTTCTGTGGCAAGGTTTATCATTAGACATTCTTTAGAACTGCAGTAATTCAGATAAGATGCTCCAAAGGAATCTTGCCCAGTAACCAATGAACTGATGACAAATCTGACTTTGAGCCTCAGAAACCAATGAATCTGTTTCCCAGCACCTTACATGAACCTCTCCCTTTTTTGCCAATGAAAGCTTTCTCTTACCCCTCCCTTACCAAAGATACTCATGGCTTGCCATGTTGTGCGTTACAAATTATAATCTTATTTTCTATTCCCAAATAAACTCTACATATTTGGAAATATTTTTCTCTAATTTTTTTTTTCTTGTGGCTGGTTGGTACAGGGATCGAACCCTCAACCTTGGTGTTATTAGCACCACACCCTAACCAACTGAACTAATAAGCCAGCCCTCCAGTGTTTTTCTAGGCTACCAATATATTTCCAGCTCATGGTACACATGGCTCCCTCCCCTGCTGTTATTTAGGCTGTACGACCATATGCTGTTCTGTAAAGAATACAATAAAAAGAAGTCAAGACAAAGACTCTAGCAACAATTTATATACAGACAGTTGGACTTGTTAATGTCATTTTGTTGGACTGGGAAATGTAATCACTGTTTCAAAATTCAGAATGTGCAAAAAGATGTGTGGTGACAATTCTTTCTCCCGTCCTGTTTTCTGCCGGCCACTTTCTCTCCCACAGTGCAACTGTCTCACCAGTCTCTTGTGTATCCTTCTAGAGACATTGTTTTTATTGTTGTTTTAAACACAAACAGCAAATCACAAGCGATTCTCTCCTTGCTTTTTCAAAACCTTCATTGCTGTATCGTGGCGATCTTTCCGTATCTATATATGAGGAGCTTCTTCATTCCTCACTGCTTTATTGTATTCAATTGTATGGGTTTGACAGTTTAACTAGTTCCCAGTGCACATTTAGGATGTTTTCCATCTTTAGCACTTATAAACATTGTTAGTTAAATAACTGATATTTTAAATTATTATCTATTGATGATAGTACATCTCTCAAGGATTGTTGCTAGGTAGTACTTTTTTTTAACTAGTTCTAGTTTCTCCATGTACTTGAACATAAAGGAACTATTCATTTTAAATTAGTGTATAATAGATTTTTTTTTTTCTCATACATTTGGACAAGCTACCTTCTGCAGGCGATCCACATGTCTAAACTTTTACTCTTTTAAGAAAAACGTGGGCCGGCCCGGTGGCACACTGCTACAATGCGCCGCTTGGGAGTGCGGTGGCGCTCCCGCCGAGGGTTCGGATCCCACATACAGACCGGCCGCTCACTGGCTGAGCAAGGTGCGGGCACAACACCGAGGGTTGCGATCCCGTTGCCGGTCCCGGTCCGGTACGGGCGCGACACTGAGGGTTGCGATCCGTTGCCGGTCACGAAAAAAGACAAAAAGGAAAAAAAAAAAAAGAAAGAAAGAAAAACGTACCATTCACCCAGCAAGTATTTATTTAACACCTAAATGGGTTGGTCATGGGGCACTTGCTTATGTGCCAAATACTGTTCTGGCTGCTTGGGATAAAGCAGTGAGCAAAACAAACAAAACCTTTTTTTTTTTTTTTTTTTTTTTTTTTTTTTTTTCGTGTCCGGCAACGGATCGCAACCCTCAGTGTCGCGCCCGTACCGGACCGGGACCGGCAACGGGATCGCAACCCTCGGTGTTGCTCCCGCACCTCGCTCAGCCAGTGAGCGCGCCACCACGCTCCCAAGCGGTGCACTATAGCAGTGCGCCACCGGGCCGGCCCAAACAAAACCTTTTCCAGGCAAGGTAGGTGATTGGAAGTGGGAGAATGACAATAAACATAGTATGTAAATAAGTCATTATAGAGTAAATTAAAAGTGAAAGTGCTATTGGGAAAAGCAGTAGGGGAAGAGCCAGGGTGAGGATGGAGGTTTCAGTTTTAAATAGGTTACTCTGGGTAAGCATCAGGGAGAAGGTAGTATCTGAGCAGAGACTTGGAGGAGGTGAGGGAGTGAGCCATGTGGGGATCTGGGGAAGAGAGTGATGGCAGAGGGAATGGCCAGTGCAAAGGCTCTAAGTTTCAGCAAGTGGCTGGGGTGAGGAGTCAGCTCAGGTAGGGCTTTTGGCTTTTAACTGGGTGAGATGGGAGTCAGGACAGGGTGTGTGAACTTCTTAAAGAATCACTGATTGCTGTGATGAGAATGGACTAGAGAGGGAGACCAGTTAGGAAGCCATCGAAGTAATCTAGGCGAGAGACAATGGTGGATCCTCCCAGGGTGGTCACAGTGGAGGTAGTAGAAGTGGTCAGATTCTGCCTGTGTTTTGAAGGTAAGGCCAAGAGGCAGTCCTAACAAATTGGATGTGGGATATAAATATGACTGCAGAGTTTACGGCTTGAGCCACTGGAAGGATGGAGCTGCCATCACCCGTGGTGGGGAGGATTGTGGGAAGGGCTGTTTTCTTGCAGGGAAGGGCTGGAGTTCCGTTTTAGGTGCAGCGAGTTTGAGAGGCCTACCTGACACCCAAGCAAAGATGCTGAGTAAGCAAGCAGTTGGCTGTAGGAGCCCGGAGGTCAGGAGAGAGGTGAGAGCTGGAGATATTCTTGTGGGAGTCGCTGGTGTGAAAACAGTGTTGAAAGCTGCAAGACAGGATGCAGTCACTCAGGGTGTATGGGGTCCTTTAGAGTCACAGGCACTGCCTGAGTCTGGCCATTCTGCTCCCTCCTCTTAAAAATCTCTGGGTTAGGGCCGGCCCGGTGGCACACTGGATAGTGCGCCGCTTGGGAAGCGCGGCGGCGCTCCCGCCCGAGGGTTCGGATCCCACATACAGACCGGTTCCCGCTCACTGGCTGAGCGAGGCGCGGGAGCAACACCAAGGGTTGCGATCCCGTTGCCGGTCCTGGTCCGGTACGGGGGCGACACTGAGGGTTGCGATCCGTTGCCGGACACAGAAAAAGACAAAAAAATAATAATAATAAAAAAATAAAATAATAAAATAAAATAAAAATAAAAATCTCTGGGTTAGTTTGACATTTTACTTGTTTTATCTAAGGCTGCCTGTCTCTGAAGGGGGCAAGAAAGTGTCATTTCCACAAGCTCCGCGAGAAGCTGTTATCCTGCTCTTGTGAGACATAATGAGCCGAATGGAGGGGGCCTCACTGCCCTCCAGCAGTGGCCCTAGGACTGGTATTTCAGCACCTCTGACTGAAATACCAGTCCTTAGAAACACAGAAACATAGGCATGGTTGGAATGAACTTCCAGTAACTTCGAAGATAGGTTCTTTACCGTAGAGAAATGATAGGATAAGGGGAGGGAGTAGATGTTACTCGGTCAAGCCAATAAGAACTTCAGAAAGGTCTGGAACCATATATCCAAGGCAGGTCTGGTTGTGGGCAGACCATGTGTTAGGCACCTGGTCTGGCATGAGCAAGGTTGGTCATGCGGCACTCGCTTTCAAGAGAGTCTCCAAAAGGTCCAAAATGGCTCTAGGTCACCTTATGGTCCCACCAAATCAGGGGTGTTATAGAGGGAAAGCACACAGGCCCTGGTTGGAGCTGGGCCTTTGGGGAGAATAGAACTGATGGGACAGAGAGGGCCTGCAGCAGAACCCAGAAGTCATCCGGTTTCTTCAGGCTCATTACACCTGAGACTGGTGTCCGCACCCTGGGCCAGCTGTCCCTTCTTGCAGAACCCACTGTTTATTTCATGCCATCTGATCATGGCGTCCTCTGCCCTGCCGTCTGTTCTGACAGCAGCCTCGCCTGGTTGAGCTCAGTGAGGGCCTCTTTTGCCTCTTGTTGCTGAACAGGAATCTCAGTGACTTCTTCCACTGCTGGAACCTTTGGCCCATCACCAGTGGGTGCAGCCCAACCAGCTTCTAGGTCAAGGGCTTCTAGGTCAAGTTTTTGGTGTGATTTTCCTTCCCAACCAGCTTCTAGGCCTGGGCTTCTAGGTCAAGTTTTTGGTGTGATTTTCCTTCCTCCCCCTGCAACCTCTGTTTCTTTTAAAGAACATGGAAAATAGAGGAGAGTATAAATTAGGAAAGGAGAATCAATCACCCATATTCCCATAATAGTTTTTAAAATTTCAACGTATTATCTTTTTTTGTATGTCTGTACACAATTATGATTTTTTTTTTTTTTAAAGATGACTGGTAAGGCGATCTTAACTCTTAACTTGGTGTTGCCAGCACCACGCTCTCCCAATCAAGCTAACCAGCCATCCCTATATAGGGATCTGAACCCATGGCCTTGGTGTTATCAGCACCACAGTCTCCCAAGTGAACCATGGGCCGGCCCCACAATTATGATTTTTAAAAAATTTAATTGGGTCCATACTGAATATATGTGAACTTACAAACTTTTCTGCAAAATCAAATTTTCTCAAAATAAATAGTAAAAAACCTGATTCATAGGTCACAGATATGCATTATTGATGATGAGCACATGCTGGTACCTGTAGGCTCTTTGCCTTGGGGAGCCCTCCTTCAGGACTTGAGAAGTTTCTGACCTATGCTGGGATATGATCATTGGTACCATATGGCAAGTATCAGAGATTTGAGAATTTGGGGGGACATCTGTTATGCTTTGTATTAGCTTTGGTCCAGGAGATACCCTATGCAAATGATTTGTTCTGGCCCTGTATCTCTGAGTCTTGCAAGGCATCTAGGGTCACTTCCCTTTTTCTTTATCTCCCACTGGGCTGAGCTTCCTCCCTGAAGCATCTAAACTTTAGCCCGCAACTCCCCACTCCTCCCGGGTTGCTGTTCTTTCTAACTCATGTCCCTGCCTTCTCAAGAGATTCAAGATTCTGTGTTGTGCGGCCGGCCCGTGGCTCACTCGGCAGAGTGTGGTGCTGATAACACCAAGGCCACGGGTTCGGATCCTATATAGGGATGGCCGGTTAGCTCACTGGTTGAGTGCGGTGCTGACAACACCAAGCCAAGGGTTGAGATCCCCTTACCGGTCATCTTTTAAAAGAAAAAAAAAAAAAGATTCTGTGTTGTGTGCTCCACTGTGTCACCTTCTGCTAATAGCCAGCCTCATTTTGTTTGGGGCAGAGACAGGAACATTGGAAAGAAGGTGGCTTCCAGGCTTCTAAGTTCTCAATGAAAGGGATGCTAATAGTAGTTCTGTTATGGACACAGTCTCTTTCCTTATGCCATTGGTGTGTGGCTTTATTTCGGCTTTTGCTCAAAGGACGATTCTGGAGCCGAGAAGGAGAACACCTCTGTCCTGCAGCAGAACCCCTCCTTGTCAGGAAGCCGGAATGGAGAGGAGAATGTCATCGATAACCCCTATCTGCGGCCTGTGAAGAAACCCAAGATCCGCAGGAAGAAGTGAGTTGGAGGCTGGGGTCCAGAGAGGCTTCTCTGCCAACAGAGGTGGTCTTCTCTGCTCCTTTGCGGAAAAGAGAGGCTTACCAGTGTGTTTGAACCTGGGGAAAACTACTCTGGTGAGAGAACTCTTTTCCCTTTTCCTCTCCTTACTTAGCTGCCATGCGTACCTGTCAGTCCTTAGAGGCTGAGTGGCCTGCAGCTCGGGGAGCAACCCCCACAGCCCTGGAGCTGTTCTCCCCTGGAAGGAGAACAGGCAAGGCCCCCACCAGGCAGGCTCCATGGTTCTTCTTCTTTCTAGGTCCCTCTCGTGAGCTGAGAAAGAAGCCTGGCTTGTACAGGGATGCAGACATCACCCTCCCTGGGGGAGTTAGAGCCACTCAAGGGAAGAAGAGAGGGTGACCTCCTTGTGGCCACGCCGAGGCTGCAGGGTGTGATCAGGCATGATTTTATTAGCAAACCTTCCATTAAGATTACCTGTTTTCACTGGATGATTGGGTTGAGGAAGATACAATGATAATAACGAGACTTTCTTTTTTTTTTTTTTTTTTTTTTTTTTAAAGATGACCAGTAAGGGGATCTTAATCCTTGACTTGGTGTTGTCAGCACCACGCTCTCCCAAGTATAGCCTGGGGCGTTTTGGCAGCCGGTGACTTTCGTTTGTTATCATAGGACTTGATTTCTTTGAAACCTGGAAGACCAGGGAAGGTGGCAGGAGAGAAAGGATTCTTTGCTGCTTTCCTTACTACCAGGAAGACTGTCTGCCCAGTGTGTATTTCAGGATATCTGGATCCCTTTTCTTGACCCACAATTTGTGGCACCAGTTTATCATGCCAGAACATCCTTTTTATTTCTCTCCTCACCTGGTCTCCAAGTGCCCTGCCAAGCTGAAGGAAAGTGACTTTGAGCTCCCACAACACGTTGGAAACAAGAGGCCCACACATCACAGCTTTGATCTGGGGCCAGCAGGAGTCAGGAGCCCTGAGCAGATACATTAATGTGAAGGAGAACTTATTCTCTGGTCAGCATTTGATGGAAGCCCCCTGCAGAAGGGTGGCATTCCTTCTGAGAGATTTGTCATTTATTGTCCGTTGGTGGGATATGTGCTTGGAAACTACCAAGTCCTGCCGTCTTCTGGGAAAAGAGGTTTTCTCTGACAGAGCCTAGAGCATTGGATATATTATGCTGTGATTTAATAGAGGAGCCATAGATTTTGAACAATAGGAAAAGGGTGTGGTGGGTGGGAACTTGAAGGCTGGGGTGGTCTTGTATTCTGAAAGCTGAGGAAGCTGGCTGGTCTGCTGGCAGGCTAGGCGGATGCAAGGCCATGTTCCCAGCCTACGGCAGAAGTGGGCTGAGAGGAGCTGCAGGCCAAGCCCAGGCATTCTCTGAGTGCAGGTCTGAAGTTGTCCAATGTCTTCACCTCCTGGGGAGAGAAGACTGCATCCTTGATGTGCCCTACAAACTAAAACCAAGTTTTTCAGAAAGATACTGGGCAAGCTGATATCCTTTGGCTGGTCTCAGAAGGAAGAGATTTTAAAGCCAAATCCAAGGGAGAAAAATGCCAGCGATACCTGGAAATTAACACAGGATGAACAAGTTGTTCCCTGGGTTAGAATCCTCATGTCCATATTTAATTTTATTTATACCCCCACTTGGCTTCCACAGTCTTCTCCTAATCTTCCATTCTCTTGGTGAATTTGAAACCTTGAAAAACTTGGAGACTGGACAGCAGGCCCCGTGTTCCTCAGCACCCCTGACCTCCAGGGCACTCTGTCCATTTGCCTGCAAGGAAAATGCTGCTTGTAAGAAAAGTAGATTCCCCAACTCTGGACCAAATGGGAGTTTTTCAGATCTATAATGACCTAAAACTCTTCCAGTTGAAAGCAGTTAAACTGGGTTTGTGTGGACCCCTCAGAGTTTATGATCTGTTCTTGGCCATTCTTGGCCTGGTGAGTTGAAATCCAGTCCAAGCTTTGAGCCACAGCAGATGCCAGCTTGCTCTTCTCACTGCTCCCAGGAGCAGTGCCCACAGTTAGCATTTCTGCAGTCCCCGATTGTCGCTACTATCCAAAACAAACACCTGTGGATGCCCTTGTGCTAAGGGATAAGGCAGGTTGGAAAAGGATTGCCATTTGCGCCGTTGAGATTTCAGTGGCTGTGCTGCTGTAATTCTGTTCTGGATGAGAGACACTGGACCTGGTTAAACAACTTGAAACATTGACCAGACTGTTGCGTGAAAACTGCATATTTCTCAATGTATATTTATAACTTTATATTTTTTATAACTTTGTGGGACTTCTTGGAGGGAAAAAGTAGGAAACAGGCAGATAAAAAGCGTGATTTATGAAAAGCCCATTATAAACTTCATAATAAAAACTTTGTAAATAAACAAGCTTTGTATTTACAAAACAAAATTAAGCTTTGAACTTAATTTGTGTGAGAAAGTTACAGCAGCGAGTAAAACCGTGGTGAGATGAGTAAGGCTTAGCCCTTCTGTTGGACTAAGTACACCTGGGAACTTTGTAAAACGTGTGTGTGTGTCTGTCTGTCTGTGGGGGGGGTGTGTCTGTCTATGGGGTATGTGTGTGTGTGTGTGTGTTTATAAGTCTATGTTCTAACCAACTGAGCTAACTGGCCAGCTCTTTGGACAACTTTTATTTTGGAAAATTTCAAACACAAAATAAGAGGAAAGTATATGAACCCCTGTATATCCCTCGCCAGTTTCAGCATGTATCACCATCTTGTCAGTTTTGTTTCATCTATTTCTCCCACTCTTTTTCATTTATTTTTTCTTCCTGGAGTATTTTTTTTTTAAGGAAACCAGAGACCTTTTTCATTTATTCTGTAAATGTGTCAGTATGCATCTCTCATAGATGTTTCTTTAAATTTTAATTTTGGGGCTGGCCGGTTAGCTCAGTTGGTTAGAGCACAGCCTTGTAACGCCAAGGTCGCAGGTTCGGCTCCCCGAACCAGCCAGCCACACACAAAAAAAAGTTTTTAATTTTGAAGTAATTATGGATTCATGGGATATTGCACAGAAATGTACAGAGAGGTCTTGGGTCCTGTCACCCAGTTTCTCCCAGTGGTTAGCATATAACTGTAATGCAGTATAGAAACCAGGACATTGACATTGGTACAATTCACAGAGCTTATTCAGATTTCACCATTGTGTGTGTGTGTGTGTGTATGTGTGTGTGTTGTATACATGTGTATGCTGTGTATGTGTGTGTTGTATATGTGTGTATGCAGTATGATCACATGTGGATTCATGTAACCACCACCACAAGACCCAGAACAGTTGCATCACAGCCATGCTCTCTCTCTTTCTAAACACCTCTCTCCTTCCCTATCACTAACTCATGGCAACCACTCCTCTGTTCTCCATCTCTCTAATTTTACTTAGAATTTGTATAAATGAATGTTGTATAAATGGAATCACAAAGTATGTAACCTTTTGAGGTTGGCTTTTTTTCACTTCGCAAAGTTCATTTGCGATCCATCTAGGTTGTGTGTATCAATAGTTCATTTCTTTTTATTGCCAAGTAGTGTTCCGTGGTATGGATGTACCACAGTTTGACACAGTTTGTTTAACCATTCCCACATTGAGGTACATCTGGGCTGTTTCTAGCTTGGGGCTATTATGAATAAAGCTGCTATGAACACTTGTGTACAAGTTTTTGTGTAAACATAAGTTTTCTTTTCTCTGCAATAAATTCCAAGAATGCAGTTGCTGGGTCCCATGGTAACTGAATGTTTAATGTTATAAGAAACTGACACACTGTTTTCCAAAGTGGCTGTACCATTTTCGATTCCTACTAGTAATACATGAGTGGTCCAGTTTCCTTACATCCTCACCAGTATCCAGTGTTAACATTTTTTATTTTAACCATTCTGATAGGTGTATAGTAATATCTCCTTGTGAACTTAATTTGCATTTCCCTAATGCTTAATGATATTGAACAGATTTTCATGTGCTTATTTGCTATTTGCATATCCTCTGGGTGAAATATGCATTTGTGTTTTTTGCCCATCCTTATAATTGGATTATTTGTTTTGAGATTTCTTTATATATTCTCTACACAAGAACTTTGTTGGCTATGTGATTTGCAAATACTTTCTCCCGCTCTGTAGCTCGTCTTTTCATTCTCTTCACAGGGTCTTTTGCAGAGCAAAAGTTTCTAATTTTGATAAAGTCCAATTTATCAGTTTTTCATTTTACTGATTGTGTTTTTGGTGTCAAGTCTAAAAATTCTTCACCCAGCCCTAGGTCCTGAAGACCTATATTTTTTCCTAAAATATTTATTTACTCATGTTTTACATTTTAGTCCTTGATCTGTTTTGAGTTCATTTATACATAAAGCATGAGGTTTAGGTCAAGTTCATTATTTCACCTGTTGATGTCTCCACCATGGATGATCCAGCACCATTTGTTGAAAAGCTACCCTTCCTCCATTGAATTTCATTTGTACCTTTGTCAAAAATCAGTTAGGGGCTGGCGTGTTAGTTGGTTAGGTCATGGTGCTCATAAGTCTGAAGTCTGGCGTTCAATCCTTGTACCTGCCAGCCACCAAAAAAAAAAAAACACCCAAAAATCAGTGGGGCATGTTTGTGTGGGTTGATAGCCTTTTCTTTAAGTCTGGGGTTCAATCCTTGTACCTGCCAGCCACCAAAAAAAAAAAACACCCAAAAATCAGTGGGGCATGTTTGTGTGGGTTGATAGCCTTTTCTTTACATAACCACCATGTCATTATCATGCTTAACAAATTCACAGTAATTTCATAATACTCCTAACACCCAGTTCATATTCAGATTTTTCCATTTGTCTCAGATATGTTTTTGTGTTTGTTTTAAAAAGTTGGCTTGTTTGAATCAGGATCAAAATAAGATCTACACATCGCACTCAGTTTTCATGTTTCTTAAGTGTACAGCAGTCCCCCTGGCACGTAGTGACAAGCAGGCAACCTGGCCATTCCCCTTCCCTAACCTCCCACCTGCTGGGTCACCAGCCCTAGCTCTGGCCAAGGTGAGGATGCTCAGCAGGCCCCTTCTCTCTGTTTCTGACCAGAGGCAATTAAATGGTGGTCAGTGGGGTTAATCTGAGAGACCAGTGACAAAATGCGCTGGCCTTCTGGCAAGCAGGTGTAAAAAACGTTTCTAAGCTTTGTTTTTCCAGAATCTTGAAATCTGTCTACATAGAGGTCACGCGGCTCAGTTGAACAAGGCTTGGTAACCTTTGTATTTATTGCCCCACAACTTACCACCTGTGAGATCTTGGGCAAATCACTAAACTTCCAAATCAGTTTATATAAAATGGGATCATTATATCTTCTCAGGAGGATTTAATGGAATGTCTGTATCATAGATAAAGTATAACTGTGCTTTATAAATAACAGTATTATTCCATTGTCAGACCTTCCTTTTTTCTTTTCTGTTGAGCTTTTAAAATTATAAGGGGCTGGCCGGGTAGCTCAGTCAGTTAGAGTGCAGTGTTACAACACCAAGAGCATGAGTTTGGATCCCCATACTGGCCAGCTGCCAAAAAATAAAATTATAAAAGCTAATACTAATTGATAACCCTTGCCAGTCACCGTTCTAAGTGTTTTATACATATTGACTCATTTAATCCTCACAATTACCCTAAAAGCAGATGTTTTTACCGTCCTCATTGGCAGTCGAGGACACAGAGGCCCAGGGAGACCAGTAACTTACCTCCCCCCTTGACTGCTGAGTAGCACAACTGCAGTCTGCACCCCGACATTCTGCTCCAGTGTTTATGCTCTTTACCCTGACTCTGTCGCCTCACAACTATTCGTGATTCTGTTCCTTAGGCTCATTGAGCACGAGCGTGCGCCAGGCCATTCCTACTACATATGCACTTGTTGGCCTGCGGATGAGAGAAGAGGAGCTAGAAATGGAGCCAGCTAAGGAGGGTAATGGTAAGGCTGAGGCTGCCAATCACTCATTCCTTGATAAAGTAGAGGAGCAGACAAAGATTTTTATGAAGGGTTTGGATCCACTTATGGGTGAAGGCTCTGTAATAGATTATTAAGGAGACAAGGATATCAGGGTATGTGGACAGTGGCAATCTTGTCAAAGGAAAGACCAATGAGCTCTCTCACTGGCCCTTGGGGCCCCTGGCAGAAATGGGCTAAGCGACTTTTGGTATGATCTAAGGTGGCATTTCTTTTTTTTTTTTTTTTTTCCTTTTTGTCTTTTTTCGTGACCGGCAACGGATCGCAACCCTCAGTGTCGCGCCCGTACCGGACCGGGACCAGCAACGGGATCGCAACCCTCGGTGTTGCGCCTGCACCTCACTCAGCCAGTGAGCGGGAACCGGTCTGTATGTGGGATCCGAACCCTCGGTGGGAGCGCCGCCGCGCTCCCAAGCGGCACGCTGTAGCAGTCTGCCACCAGGCCAGCCCTAAGGTGGCATTTCTATTGGATTAAATGGTGTGTTCTAACATGAGTTAGGCTGCTCTAACAAAATGTCCCCAAAATATAGTGGCTTAAGTGAGAAGCTTATGCCATCTGTGAAAGTCTGGGTAGGAGGTCCAGGTTGGCTTGCTGACTTGATGGTATCACCTGCCTCTTGATTCTCCCGCACCCCATCTGCTGGGCCCGCATTCCAGCCATGGGGAAGAGGGAGAGGGGAGGTGTGTGTGAAGTAAACCTCTCACCTTCCTCCTAAGAGCAAGACCCAGCCACTGCAAGGGAAGCCTTTTACTAACACGGAACCCACAGACGTGGCACTGTGGATGTAGCACTGTCGGCTCTCCCAGCTGATCCTAGAGGCCAGCAGTCAGGTGCTTCTCCAGAATCGGGTCCTGCAGCACCTCACAGAACCAGTGAGTCCAACCCAGCTTTTGCCTCTGGCATGTGACCATGTTGGCCACCCCGTCCTTCTTCAGAGTTGTTCCTTTGGCTTCCAGGACACTGCCCCCCTTTCCTTGTTATTATACCTCTTGGCCTTCCTTTTCTTTGCTGGCTCTTCCCTCCAACCCGCCTGCCTGTGGATGGCCCCACACGCTCTGTCTCTGCTCATACATAGAGATGGCTCATCTGCCCCTCCACCTCCAGCCATTACGTCCCCAGGAGGGCTCAGCAGCCAGCTGTCTGGTTATGTTTCAAATACAACATGGTCAGATTTAATTTGACTCTCCCCGAACCACTTCCACTTGGCAGCTTTCCCACTTCAGACAGAGGTTAGAACAGTGAGGATAATAGCAGACCACCCTTGAGTGCTTACCTTGGGCCAGAACTGCAGGCTCAACATCGTTATCACATCTTCCCAGTCCCCCAGCCCCCAACCAAAACACTTTTCCTTGTCCATCTGTATACAGTTGGTCACCAAATCCTACCCCCTCTTCTTTCCTGGCCAGTTGGATGCCACCTTGCCCAAATGGCTGCAGCAGCCTCCCTGTGTGTCCCCAGCCTGCGACTCCACCAGGCTCATCTTCCTACAGACCCTAGTTTTGTCAGTTCTCTCCCTGCAGTGGGACTTAGTTCCTCCCTACTGCTTCTCACGCCAGGGCCAAACTGCCCAACCTGGCTTTCGAGGTCCTCTGCCAATTCATTGTTTCTTTTGGATAAGTCATTTCTTTCATTTATTCAACAAATATGGATCTAGTACCTTTGTGTGCCAGGCACTGTGTCGCTGTAAGGATACCCTGGTGAAAAAGACAGACTTGGTACCTGCCTCCAGGGAGTTCATTCTAGTTCAGTCTAGCAGACATATAAAGAAACAAAACCAAACACATAACAGACTGTAGCAAAGTGCAAATAAGGCCATCAGCGGGATCTTTATGCCCTGAAAAGAGAAGCAACACTGTCACATCCTCTGCCTTCTTAAGCCTTTCTGCCCATCACCTCCTAAAATCTTGCCTGTCATTCCAGCCTCTGTAGCCTCTCTCCAGATTTCATTGATTCTTCCCTTCTTCAGTCACTCACTGAACATTTATTGAGCTTCTACTACATGCAGATGCTGATACAGATGTTGGGGTACAGCAGAGAATAAAACAAGGTCCCTACCTCCTCTGAGCTTAGGGTCTAGTTGGGGGACAGACAGCTCACAACAGACATGTAATGTCAAGTGGTGAATTAGGGTCCTGAAAGGAAAGTGGTAGGATACCCGGACTGGGTAATTCGAGGAAAGTTTAATAAAGGCATTACCTCCAAATTGTGGGCCACGTACAGGGGAACCACAAGGGACAGCATAGTACTTGGGCTACCAACAGGGAAGGGAAGGAGCAGTTATCAGAACCTGGGGAGTGGCCCATGTGAGAGCCTTCTGCCAAGAACTGAGGCATTAGGCCCAGGAGCCTAGTCAGCATGCAGCAGCCCCACAGGGAGGGAGCCAACTGGGGAAATTAATACCTGACCTCACTCTCCTTCCTCCTTCCTTCCAGCATCCTGCCTGCTCTCTGCTGAACAAAAGCCAGAGGGTATGGGGCCTGTTGATGCAGGCCATACCAGGCCAGCCTCCCAGGGCAGAGCGTAGGGTGGATGTGGAGGGGCAGATGAAAGGAGCAAAAGGGCCTCCGTGGGAAGGAGCTAGGTGCTGCAGGGGCTGCTAGTTTAGAAAGATTGGGGAAGGAAAGTTCCCTCTGAGCAGGGCTCTGAATGCATTGCTGGTGGAGCCAGCATGTGGAAAAGCATTGCAGGAAGAGGGACAGCAAGTGCACTTGCTCTGGGGCAGGAGCATGTGTGTGTCTGGACAGCAGAAGGCCATGCTCTGAGGCAAGAGGAGCAGGAGGCAGGTGTGGGAGAGGGTTAAGGGAGGAGCCAAGCCTCCTGGGCCTGAGGAAGGGCTTCAGATGTTTTTCAGAGGGAGGTGGGTAGCAAGGGAGCGACAAGAACTGACTTAGGATCATTCTGGCTGGAGTGCGGGATAGAAGACACTAGTTCTCTGAGTCATGTAGTTTGACTTTTTCCAAACACAATTCAGCAGGAGACAGCTAGCTATCCTGAAATGGGGAGGAAATTAGTCCTGGCCCTAAGACAGCCAGCCAGCTGGTCAACCAGCCGAGTGACTACTGACCACAGGCTGAGCCCTGTACCAAGGGAGAGGGAGGAAACACAAACCCACAGATAACACCCTTTCCCCGAGAGTTAGCAGTGTAGTCAGGGAGACAGATAAACACACAGGAACCTGTTGTAACTCCACTTACCAAGACAGAGGTGAACAACTGTCACTAGTGGGTTGGACTTAAGGACTGAAGCCTATGCTGAGATCTGAAAGGGGTGGGATTAGTAGTTGAAGCTTTGGGAAGAGGTGAGGATGAGGCAGGGCCCGAGATAGCCTGAGGGAAGGTGGGTGAGGGGGGGCCCTATCTGACCCAGCCTGAGGGGACTCAACCACTGGACAAGGATGCCCAGGTGCCTGCACCAGCATAGCCCCCAAGGCTCCTGTGTCCCTCTTGTAACATCTCCTCTTTTGAGGCTAGTTTCGTGTCAGCTGTAACCAACTTTCTCCATTGTAAAGCCAGCAGACGATCCCTTAGCGGCCCTGGCCCTCAGATTGTACCCTAGCGAGGCAGGTTGGGTTTTGGAACAGTTCTGCCAGCTCCGAATCAATGTCGCCCCAGGGAAGGGGTCTTTTGAACTGATGGGCTTTCCTGCACCTTTCTCTAATTGGCCTTTCTCATTGAGGTCACCTGGGGCTCAGGGTTGGAAGGGGCCCTACCCCACTCCCCTATACCCAGGTGAGTTCTTAATGATCTTCAGAGGCATTAAATAGAAGGTCACAAAGATAGATAGAAGGTCAGGCTCCTCAAAGGCTCTTAGAAGTAGCTGTGTGGGTGCAAGAGGAACAGCCTGAGCTTTGTCACTTATATGCCATAATGGAAGAGCCCTGGGACCCCAAATTCCAATTCTATTTCTTTGGGGCTTTGTTATGCATTCATTTATGAATTTTCCTCAGCCACTGATAGCGGGTTTATCATTCTGCTTTACTCAGGCTCATACTGAAACATGTCTTTGAATCCTCTGAATGGCAGCTGACCATGCCCAGGTGTAAGTTGGGGGCAGCTGGCCCAGGGTAAAGATTTGCCATGGACACTCCCACTCCTGGAAGCAAGTTCAAGGTATTTTTCCTCCTCCTGGAGCTTGCAGCTTATCCTCACCTCATTTTACTACTACCTTTTCTTTTCCTCCTTTGTTAAAAAGTTATTTTAATTTTGAATTAGTAATATATGTATACGGTATTAAACTTTAAGACAGAAGAAGATGTAATAACTAAGCACCTTCCTCTTTCCCTGTCTCCCAGCTCTCAGTCCTCATCCTGGGAGGCTACTAGTATGTTACTATCAATATTATCTTATGTATCCTTCCAGAAATGTTCTGTTCATCAGAGCAAATGCTTTGCTTATATATATTTTCTCCCCTTTTTACACAATGGTAGATACTGTCTAAACTGTTCATGCTTTTTTCCACTTCTCAATGTATCTTTTGGTGATGTTCCCGTCAGTAATAAGAAGCTTCTCTCTCTCTTTCATGACTGCATAATGTTCCATTGTATGGCTCTACCATAACTCATTTACCAGTCCCCCGCTGATGGACACTTAAGTAGTTTCCATCCCTCTGCTGTTTCTCTTTCTTTTGTTTTGTTTTGTTTGAACGGTAAGGGGATCGCAACCCTTGGCACAGTGTGGTCTGCACCACGCTCAGCCAGTGAGTGCACTGGTCATCCCTATATAGGATCCGAACCCATGGTCTCAGCGCTACCAGCGCCACACTCTCCCGAGTGAACCATGGGGCCGGCCCCCCTCTGCTGTTTCAAGCCTTGACGCAGTGAGTAGCTTTGTGCATAAGTCATTTTGCACTATGTGCCTATTAGATGTGGACAGATGTTGCCCAGTCCTTCTCAGAAGATGTACCAATTTACACTCCCACCTGAGGGCCTGTTTCCTTACCCTCTTGCCACCTCAGTGTTGTGGAACTCATTAAACTTTGCTGGTTTGAAAGGTAGAAAATGGTATCTTATTTTGGTTTTATTTGACAGGAGTTGAGTGTTTTTTCCTATTCCTTTTATTGTAAGAAACGTGTATGTATCAGCTGGAACTGGGAACATAATCACCTGCAGAGGTGCACCCAGGTGCTCTGCCATCACAGAGGAGGGAGCGCAAGGTCTTCTTGGACTGGGACTTCAGGAAGAGCATCGCAGGGCCGGTGACATTTGAGTGGTAGCTTAAAGTTGGCCAAGTCAAGCAAAGGAAGGAAGGACAGAGAGGACAGAGAACACAACACGTGAGGGAGTGGCAAGGGCTGAGTGTGTAAACGAAGGTTGAGGATAGACTTAAGGGCCTCGCTGGCCTCGCTGAGGGGTTTGCATATTGATCCCGTAAGGGTCAGAGGTGCAGATGAGAAAACAAGATGTATTTTGGAACAAATCCATTTACTGAGCACTTGCGACATACCAGGCACTGAGCTGAGCACTTCACACAGATTAACTGTGAATGCTCCCAATAATGTGATGAGGTTGGTACAGTTATTCTCCTATTTACACATGTATCGTCCCTTTTATTAATAGTACTATTATTTTTGCTGCTTAACAGAAGAGGACACAGAGGCTTAGAGGTTAAGTAACTTGTGTGCGGTCACCAAGCTACTAAATGGCACAGATGGGCTTCAGTCCCTGCTCTCTCCTAGTCACGTGCCCACCTCCTGCCACCAGAAAACAGCAGGTCAGAGCCAGCTTATTTTTTGGATGGGAGGGAGAGTACTGCCTCTCCTCAGATCTAAAGGGGACAGAGCCTTCCACAGGGAACAAAGGCAGTTTTTTGTTTGTTTGTTTGTTTGTTTGTGGCTGGCACGGGGATCCGAACCTGTGACTTCGGTGTTGCCAGCATCATGCTCTCCCAAGTGAGCTAATCAGCCAGCCCCAACAAAGGCTGTTCTAAGATACCAGGTGTCCGCCCACCACGCAACCCATGACACCAGTTTCTGAAGTATCTTCCAAATACGCTGTGTGTATCAAGCAAAAGAGACACACATTTTCTCCTTTTTTTTTTTTTACACAAATGGTAGTGTACTGTGTATACTCTTCTGCTCTTTTTTTTTCTCTCACTATTTCTTGAAGTCACTCCATATTGATACATAAAGAGCTTCCTCATTTGTTTTTATGGCTTTAGAATATTTCATTGTAGGTCTTGTCCTAATTTATTACCAATTCTCTATTTAGAGATATTGAAAATATTTCCAACAAACATTGCCGCAATGACATGATGCCATTTTGCTGGTATGTATGTAGGCTAACTTCCTAGAAGCAGAATTCTTAGCCCACAATATGAATGTATTTCATATGTTGGTAGCTGCTATGGTCTGAATGTTTGTGTCCCCCCCAAAATTTATGTTAAAATTCTAACCCTGAAGGCAATGGTATCAGGAGGTGGGGCCTTTGGGAGGTGATTAGGCCATGCGGGCGGGCCCTCATGAATGGGATTAGTGTCCATACATATATTATATTTTTAATAATGGCTACCTTTTAGGGGGAGGGAGGGCGGCTGGCTGGTATGCGGATCCAAACCCTTGACCTTGGTGTTATCAGCACCATGTTCTAACTAATTGAGTAACCAGCCAGCCCTAGTGTCTGCATTAGTGCCCCTATAAAGGAGACCCCGGAGAGACCCTCTCCCCCTCCAGCAAGAAGGCACCGTCTGTGAGCCAGAAAGCAACCTTGATCTGCCTTGATCTGGGGCCTCCCAGTATTTAGAACTATGATAAATAAATTTCTGTTGTTTATAAGCAACCCAGTTTAAGGTACTTTGTTATAACAGCCTGAAGAGCATAAAACAGCACTTATAGCCAAATGTCCTCCACAAGGTTGTAGCAATTTAGTCTCTCTCCAGGAAAAAAAAAGAGCCTGTGTCTCCATAGCCAAGCAAACACGTGTGTTTTTATCTTTTGCCAATCTAAGTGAAAAATGGTATTTCAGAATAGCTTTAGTTTGTACTTCTGTTATGACTGAGATGAGCTTTTCCATGGTGTGATTTTGAAATTCAGTACCCCCAGTACTATAGACTGGCTGAGGAGGGAGCCAGGAACACCAGGCTTTCTCTGCTCCGCCTGGGGTGACCCACCGACCTTTCACCTTGGGAATTGTGCTGGTGTGCTATGTGTGCAATGAGTAACTCCTGAGACTGGCTCTCACGGGGAGGAATAAGCCGTATAAACCATCACAACTGCATCCCTGACCTGCGTAATCCGCTCTCTGATGCCAGAGCTGCCCACTTCCTGGGTCATCCTCTCCTGATGATCCAAATGAAACGAGTGAAGCAGCCTTCCTTCCTGCATTCCTTGAGGCCAGATACATTCTGGAGAATTATCAGACTTTGTCCTAAGCCACCAAGTGCTCCCAAGGACGTCAGCCTCCAGGACAACAGCAGCAAACATCAAAAAAGACACACATGTAGGCAAGCCCAAGTTTGTGTTCCTTCCAACTCTTGCTGGTGCAGGGCACTGTCCCCACAGGCTTGTCAGAGACAGTGATACCTGGGCCCAGGTGACAGGGCAATCTGCAGCCCTCTGGAGGATCCTTCAGCCAATCCAGACGACATGGACCCTATCCTCGAGAAGCCAAGAGTCCATGTGTGCCACGTCTTGTGACCTCACCTGAAGCCTTCCTCTGGCTTCACAGAATGCTCTGGAATTCTGGGATTTTGTCAGGGAGTATGTCTCCTGCTTATCTGAGGGAGGCCCATATCCCTCCTGAGCTCTTAGAAGCACCCAGGAGCCCCAGTGTCCAATAGCTTCTCCTCGCAGGGCATGGCTACACAGTCATCTCCAGCCCAGACACTGGCTGTCAGGCCCACTCCCAGCTCAGCAATCCCTTCCCTCTGAGTGTCTCTCCCTCAAAAATGTGATTTTTCTTTTCTTTTCTTTCTTTTTTTTTTTGTTGGCTAGCCCATACAAGGATCTGAACCCTTGACCTTGGTGTTATCAGAACTACTCTCTCCAAAGTGAGCCACCAGCCAGCCCATCTGATTCTTAAATAATAATAATAGCTTACTTTATATAGTGTTTACACTTATGTACCATCTACTATGTGCCAGGTACTATTTAAGTACTTTATGTATTTTTTCCTGCTGGCCAGTTATGCTTAGTTGGTTAGAGCACAGCCTTATAACACCAGGGTCACGGGTTCAGATCCCCATAGTGGCCAGCAGCCAAAAAAGAAAAAAACTCTCTCTATATACTTTTGTTTTTATTTTCCCTTATTTATATTAACTCATATAATAAATAGGTACCATACAATGGCTGGCCAGTTCGTTCAGTTGGTTAGAGCACAGCCTTATAACACTGAAGTCATGGGTTCAGATCCGCATACCGGCCAGCTGCCAATAAATAAATAAATAAATGGATACAGTACAAAACTCAGAATGTTCAAAAGGATAAATAGTAAAAACCATTGTCTTCCTTCTCATCTCGTTTCTTCAGTCACCCCATTCCCCACCCCAGATACAGCTACTATTACTGCCCTTGTGTGAGACCCTTAAAAGCTATTCTCGAGTATATAGGCACACAGGTATATGTTTTTTCATTGTTGTTACACAGGTTCTGTATCTTTAGAGTTTTTCCACTTAATTTTCCTTGGTTTTCTTCTCACTCCCCGAGATTCTTACCCCCTTTCCCACCTCTAAATGCTGAGTGCTCGCTGTGATGGGGTGGAAATACGACTGACAGCCATTGGAGCCCAGGAGGCCGGCGGCCAGTCCGAGATTCTTACCCCCTTTCCCACCTCTAAATGCTGAGTGCTTGCTGTGATGGGGTGGAAATACGACTGACAGCCATTGGAGCCCAGGAGGCCGGCGGCCAGTCCCCTGCCCTACCACTTGATGAACTGCAAATGACTGAATTGCTCTGAGTCCCACCTTGCTCATCTATAAGTTGAGCTAATAATGCCTCAAAGGTGTCATTGAGAGATATGATATTAGGGAGGATTATGGCTCGTGCTAACATTATTCCCAGGTGAGCTGCCTCCCTCCCCCAGGGATGTGGTCACCTGGTGGTTGGACAGAGCTGGGTTATGGACCAAGCGCACATCCTGAAAGTGGAAGTGATGAACAGGAACAGGATCAGGAGGTGTTCATAAGCCCCTTAACTTGTCTCATAGATGCCTGAGTGGAGAGGGAGAGAGAAGGGTGAGGTAGGGGGGCTATGTTCTTTTTAGCCTCTGTTTCAGTTGCTGGCACTGATGATTCAGTAACTCTTTTGAAAGTTTATATGGGCACCTCCCCTGCCCCCAAGAGAGCCCAGCCCTAGAAATAGCCTGGGCCTCCAGCCCCCTTCACTGCAGAGCTTTCTACTGCACAGAAGAGAGCCAAGCCTGAGCAGGCCCCAGCTCTGGGTCAGGAGCCAACATTACCCCTGAGGCCTCCCTCCCCCAGCCACCCACAAGCCCCGACAGCGCCTTAGCCCACACCTGCCAGAGCATCTGTCCAGCCATCCAGCCCTCAGTCCCGCTCTCACCACCATCCTGTTTTCTCCACACCCATCCTAACATGTTCAGAATAAAGCCCATCATTACATTCAGCCTGGTAGGACTAAGCTTCCAAACCCAACCCCTTCAGAAAACTAGGGGCAAACTAAAATGGCAGGATCTGCCCAAGGTCACTGAGCTACTGTAGTAGGTGCCAGAGCTGAGACTAGAACCCAAGACTATTCACTTGCCCAAATGAGATCATGTCCCCAATCTCTCCCCTCAACTCCAAATACTGTGTAAACACCCACTGTGAATCTCCCCAGGGCAGGGGTGGTGTGGGCCAGCACAGGGAGCCCTGGGACACCCAGATCAGCATTTCACATCGAACACTTTATTGGTGGAGTTATTTTTACTGAAAAATTTCAAGGGAAAAGTTTTATAGTAGAGTATGTGCAAATATATTAGGAAATAAAGTACAAAATGTCCATGAAAAGTAAAGCCTCAGAGAAATCTCACTTTTTTTTAGTGGCAGCTTTAGGCTTCTCTCCTAAAGCTTGAGGGGGTGGGATGTCATGTCTCTTTGCTCCACATTTCTGTTTGGAAATCTTGGTAGAAAACTATTAGAAGCGCTGGTGTAGTGAGTGGTTCTGCCATTAACCAGATGATAATACAAAAAAAGGTTTTATAGGGGCCGGCCCGGTGGCGCACTGTGCTAGTGCGCCGCTTGGGAAGCGTGGCGGCGCTCCCGCCGAGGGTTCGGATCCCACATACAGACCGGTTCCCGCTCACTGGCTGAGTGAGGCGCGGGAGCAACACCGAGGGCTGCGATCCCGTTGCCGGTCCCCGGTCCGGTACGGGGGCGACACTGAGGGTTGCGATCCGTTGCCGGACACGGAAAAAAGACAAAAAAAACCAAAACAAACAAACAAAAAAAGGTTTTATATTTCTTATTATTCCATAATGGATTAGAGGCAGCTAATAGCAAAAATAATAAATGTTAACAATATGTGAAATTAAAAAGCAGAACCAGTGGGAAATGGACAGTAAATAAATCAATTTGGGGGTGAGGAGGCGGAAGAGGGCCAGGGATAAACAAATAGATATATTATACATCAGATGGTGACAGGTGCTGAGGAAAAAACCAAAGCAGGGTAATGAGAATAGGGAATGTGTAAGAAGGACATTGCCCTTTAATGGAGTGCTTAGGGAAGGCCTGTCCTCTCTAAGAGGGTGACATTTGAGTTGAGACAGATAGCTGGAAAAGAGCATTGGGTGGTACAGGAACAGCAAGTGAAAAGGCCCTGATGCAGGAGTGGGCTTGGCGTGTTTAAGGAGTTCAGTGTTGCCAGCGTGGAGTGGTAGTGGACAGAGTGGCAGGAGTAAGGTCAGAGGTGAGGGAGAAGTGGATTGAGGGAGTCTTGTTGGCGTCCCGATGGCATTAGTATTTGCTGTGACGGGGCGGGCTAAGCAGAGGCATGAGATCTACTGAGTTAGGTTTAACAGGGTCATCTGGAGGCTATGTTGAGAGCTGACTTCCATCATCAGGGTGGGAGCAGGGAGACCAGGTAGGAGGCAGAAAAATGATAGCGACAGGGACTAAGTGCATGGCGGTTGAGGATTAAGAAATAATCAGAAATGGTTAAAGTCAAGCTGACAGGATTTGTTGATGGATTGGACGTGGAGTGTGAAAGAAAGAGCGGCCAAGGAAGAATGCACTGCAGTGGAGAATCCTCTGGGTCTGGGTGGCCAGGCAGGACACAGCTCAGCGGTGCACCTGGTAAGTGTGAGATGCCTAGACAGCCAAGTGGAAATGCAGAGTTGGTAGTTGGCTATATGGTTGGAATTCAGGGGAGAGCTCTGGGAGTCATCAAGTGTGGGTGAGATTTGAGGATGTCATCTGTTATTAACCAGGCCTTACCTTTCAATAGATCCAAAGAGAGAACCTATCTAGAATACTTGGAAAGATTACGGGCTGCAGTTCTGAGATAGAGCAGTTACTCCTCTTCCTTAAAACCCCTCAAAAGTTTAGGTAAGAGGGAGTTTTAGGCCTGGGCTTCCACCCCCAATGTGAGATGTTTTTAGAACCTGGGAAATAAGCTCTCCAACTAAGGAGCTGGAATTTACAGATAGCAATTAAGGGAGGATCTGACAGGCAGCTGGGCAAATGGGATCTTAATTTAGGCGATAGAGGGAGCCATAAACTAGAGCCATTAGACTCCAAGGATAAATTTTTTTTTTTTTTTTTTTTTTTTTTTTTTTTTTTTTTTTTCCGTGTCCGGCCACGGATCGCAACCCTCAGTGTTGCCCCCGTACCAGACCGGGGACCGGCAACGGGATCGCAACCCTTGGTGTCGCTCCCGCGCCTCGCTCAGCCAGTGAGCGGGAACCGGTCTGTATGTGGGATCCGAACCCTCCGGCGGGAGCGCCGCCGCACTTCCCAAGCGGCGCACCATCCAGTGCGCCACCGGGCCGGCCCAAGGATAAATTTTTGACAAGTATCCTTAAGATATTTTCACAGGGACGAAGGTCCATCTTTCCCAGCTAATGGAATGTGCAGACCAGGTGCAGACTCAAGGACCACAGACTGATTGGAGCCAAAAGACGATAAGCAAAGTCCCAGAGAATTTCCTTCGTTCCAAGAGATTCAGCCAATCATAAACATCCACCAGCTGCCCATGCTGCCTCAATCCCCTCTGCACCTAGTCTGCGTTTAAAAATCTTTGCTTGGAAGTTTTTGGGGAGGCCCAGGGTTTTTCCAACATTAGCTGCCCCAGTTCTCCTTACTTGGCCTTGTCATAAATGTCTACATTCTATCTCTGCAATAGTGGTCTCCGTGTGTTAAAATAACTGGGCACCAGCAAGGGGACTCAATTGTGGTCCTGTGACAGTTCCCTACCTCTGTGAACATCCATAATCCCAACTGGTGATTGTGTTCTTTTTGTTTTCATTGATGTTGTTTTATTTTGTTTTGTTTTACAGTAGACTAGCATTCCCTGTTCCCTCTTAACTCCCTTAGACATATGTACAATATGGTAATGGGGCAGGAAGTTGACTGTTGTCAAAGGACAAAATTACAACAAATTTAAAGATCTAAGTTGGCTTTATTGAGATTCTAGAATTGGGCAACACTTCATTTCCATAAAATAGAATACATGTTCCAATGAGCCAAGCAGAGGAGGTTGGTTTTATAGACAGAAAAGGCTAAAGAAAACAGAAACAAAGAACAAAAAGCAGATTGGTCATTTCTAAGTTACTTCCTTGTAAGGTGGGGACTAGGAGACAAAGCAATAGAAAAATAACTGATTAGTTAACATCAGGTCATTTCAAGCTGTCCTTTTCTGTGTGAGAATTAAAGCAGGGGGAACTTCATTATCATGCCTATTGAAGACTTAAACTGACCTATTTGGGAAATTGGCTGTTCTCTCTCTCTCCTGATTTCTAGGTAGGGCAGACCACAATTTAGTTTAGGTTTGGTGACATGAAACTTAGCAGGGGTGACTCCATTTTGATTTTTTGTCTGGTCTTTTGGAGCCTAGTGTAAGAACTTAGTCCAGAACAATGGCCTCCACTCATTTTTATTTAACACTGTTTAAGGTTGTTTTCCTTGGTGAGGCCTTGGCATGTAGGGAAGAAACACTAACCTCTACCCATGCTGTATAAACACAAAATAAGATTTACTGGAAAAATTTTTAGGCAGAAAAACAGCAAAGTGACTTGCTTCTCTGAGCTCTCCTTATCTCATAGAGGTGGACTTGTCCAGACTGGAAGCACTGGGATAAGTGCTCAGGGTGAAGGACCCCCCACCATCCTGGCCCAGTGTACATATTTATAGGGGAGCTGGGAGGAGAGGAGGGAACACCTGACCCACTACATAACCACAGGAGCTTCCTGGTGGAAGAAAAGGGACACCTTCAGAACTCAGCTGCAGGTATCAACCAGCTTTGTGATCTTCCCTTGAACCAACCTGGGATAATAGCTGTTCTTCAAGGATTGAGAAATAGGAGGTTTGGCCCCCAAGGTCCCCACCCCACCCACCAAGGCTCAAGTATCTCTGACCACCTTCACCAAATTCTACTCCCAAGTAGCCATCACACTGGGACTCCTTCAAGATGAAACCAGCCAGGAGAATGGGCTTTAAGCTGGGGGCTGCTCTGTGCATTGTTTGACATTTAATAAAATCCTTGGCCTCTACTTACTGAATGCCCTTAGGATCCCCCTAGGTGTATCAACAAAAAATTTCTCCAGACATTGCCAAATGTCCTCTGGGGAGCAAGATAACCCCCAGATAAAAACAACTGAACTAAAATAAAACACCAAGCCTTCATGTTCAGGGGCCAGCAAGAGGCTGGTGGAAAAGACCCGGGGGCACCAGAGATTTTTCCCCTCTCAAATTAGAATATATCTTCACTATTTCCTCTTTAATCTCCCCAGGCTAGACCACAGGAATGTTATGGAAGACAGTGTTGAGTAACACTTCAGAGCTCTAGAGACTGACTACTTGCATAGGAATCCCAGCTCTGCCCCTCGCTAGCTCTGTGACCTTGGGCAAGTTACTTTGTCTTTCAGTAACAAATATACCTACTGTCTGGGGTTGTTAGAAGGGTCACATGAAATAATACGTGTAAAGTGCTTAGAACAGTACCTGATTCCTAACAAGTTGTTGCCAGATGAGCTTGAAAAACTGAGATTTGTGTGCAGGAACTTATTGGGAGTGCCCTCATGATGCACACCTGTGTGGGAAAGGAAGGGAGGGCGAGCAGGGGAGAGGCTGGGCTGCCTGCACTTGCAATGGAGGGAGGCCTGGTCTGCGTTAGTCAGTGAATGTGGCTGCCCCTAGGGAGTAGGCAAGACCTTGGGTGGGGACTCAGGGGACTCCTGGGGGGAAGAGAGCTTCAGTCCTGAAAAGGGAGGGGTCAGGGCCACTGCACAGCAATCACTAGGTGAGTGCTTACTGGCTATCATTATGAGGCTAGATTTAAATAGAAATAAAAGTGTCTTTTAAACACAGTGGATACCCCAGGAATTACTCCCAGCCTAACAGTGACCTTGTGACCACCTTCAGGTACCCTGCTTAGTTCAAGCCTGCTCTCCTTACTGCCCTCCCTGGAACAAGAATTTGGAGAGGTGCTATCACACCCACCCCAGCCACACTGCCTGGGGGCAGAGGACAGGCAGCCTGACCACTCTCTAGCTGTGTGGCCTTGGCAAGGTCTTTTGGCCTGTGGGAGTCTTCATTGGTAAACTTGGAATGATACTGCCTGCCCAGAGCCGGTGGGGTGGTTAATGATACTGCACAGCAGCAGTTCTCCAAGCACAATCTCTGTACCCTTGGGACTGGCAGCCTCACCTGGGAACTTGTCAGAAATGTGATTTCTCGGGCCGGCCGGTAGCTCACTCGGGAGAGTGCGGTGCTGATAACACCAAGGCCCCGGGTTCGGATCCCATATAGGGATGGCCGGTTCACTCACTGGCTGAGCGTGGTGCTGACAACACCAAGTCAAGGGTTGAGATCCCCTTACCGGTCATCCTTTAAAAAAAAAAAGATAGGGATGGCCGGTTCACTCACTGGCTGAGCGTGGTGCTGACAACACCAAGTCAAGGGTTGAGATCCCCTTACCGGTCATCCTTTAAAAAAAAAAAGATAGGGATGGCCGGTTCACTCACTGGCTGAGCGTGGTGCTGACAACACCAAGTCAAGGGTTGAGATCCCCTTACCGGTCATCCTTTAAAAAAAAAAAGAAAGAAAGAAAGAAAGAAATGTGATTTCTCCAGCCCCACCTCAAACCCATTGAATCAGGAGCTCTGGGAACAAGTCCCAGGAGACTATGTTTTGACAAATCCTCCAGTGCTTCAGATGCACGTTCGTTCGAGTTTGAGAATGACTGGTGTGCGGGACAGCACTCAGCTCCTAGGAAGAGCCAAGTCAACCGCAGTTAAATTTAACCCTGAACTTGGTCTTGTCCCACCGCGCTTAATTTCAGGCACCTGCGAGCAGATCGCCACCTGCTGGTTAATGCCAACTCCGCACACGCACACTCACATGCTCACACACAGGAATGCCTGGCTAGGAAACAGTGATGGACACCAGGGCAAATTACCCAGAAGCCCTCTGCTCACTCCCCTCCCCTCTCCCTGGAGAAGTCAGGTTAAAGTGAAGGTCAGAGGCAACTTAAATGGCCAAGAGAGGTCACCAAAAGACAACAGCAGAGTGTATGTGTTTATGTCAGTAATTATAGGTACCTTTTACCTATAAAGTGTTTGAGTGTTGGGTACTTTGTAGGTAACAGGCCAGCAAGAGAATCCACCCAAAGGGCTAGGCCAACAGTGTGCCATATGGTCACCTGCTCTATTTGGCCATTGGACTTTCCTGGGTAGGGGAACTTTGCATTCTCAGTCGAGTACAGGAGACAGTATACACAAATAACTGGACAATGGAGAATACGAAGTTCTCCTGCTGCATAGTCCAGTTATTTGTGTATACGTCTGTCTCCTGTACTCGACTGTGAGCCTTTGCCTGGTTCCTTGGCTTGTACTGAGTAGTGCCCCCTAGCAGTGTTGAATTGATGGAATTTTGTGCTATCCTTTGATATTTGGAACAAATGCTGGAAACTTGTGAACAAAAAGGCAGGAAGACGACAGGGTAGCTGAGAAAGACAGAGAAAGAGAAAGAGCTGAGAGAGAGAAAGCAGGAGTTTTCTACCAAAACTTCTTGAATAACTCAGAAAAAAGTAAGGCAACACTGAAGTGGCAGGAGATACCCTTCTGCGCGGTAAGAAACAGTGAAAGGTGCCAGGAGGCTCAGTGTGTGGAAGAGAAGGTTGAAGAAATCCAGTTTTCAAGAATAAGAAGCAAGTGTCCTGCTCCTGGGAGCAGTGCTGGGAATAATTATCCTATGCTTGGTGGATGAGATTAAAAACTGCAAGTCTATTGGGTCTATCACTCTGTCCTTCGATCCCTGGTAGGCCCTGGGAACCCTGTACGGGGAGTTGGGTCTTTCATGAAAACCAAACCTACCACTGTCAGGCATTCTTCTTGAAGGAGGGCTCTCCAGGTGGGGATTAATGGTGAACAGGTCGAGCCTGGCTGGCTTCTGCCACCATGGCCCCCAGAGGTGCTGTTTCTTCTCAATTCTCTGGCCCACATTTGACAGAAACTTTACCCTTGGTCCCTGTGGCACAGCTGAGATAGGGCACCAAATAAGGTTACTGAAGACTAGAGAAGATCAAAAGGGAAGTAAATACATAGTACTAGTTGCTTGGGGTGCCAGGAGGAGGTGAGGCAGTGGGCTGGCTCACTGGGAGGGTACAGAGGCCATGTCCTGTTCTGAGGGCTGTCTGAGATCCCCACGCTCTAGGCTGTTTTTTCTTTCTTTCTTTCTTTCTTTCTTTCTTTCTTTTTTTTTTTTTTTGTAGGCTGGCCTGTACAGGGATCTGAACCCTTGACCTTGGTGTTATCAGCACCACACTCTAACCAACTTAGCCTAATGGCCAGGCTTCTAGCCTGTTTTAAAGACCAGAATTCCCTCACCTGGTACCATCACTTTCTAGCTCCTCATGTGTCCAATGAGAGGGCATCGTGTCTCAGCTGCCAGGGCAGGAGCCTCTCCAAGCCATCTTGAGACACATTTATGATGAAACCTTAGAGACCTATCCCTAAAACTATACCTTCATGCCACCTGAGAACCTCAGCCTTAGATTAGGTTACACACATCTAGAAACAATAGGTTTAGGCATTCATAAGTCCACAGGAGACATGTCCTTTGCCCTTAAAGAACTTAAATAGTGCTTTACAATATTTGAGTAAATACTAACACATATTCATTCAACAAACATATACTGAGTACCTGCTACTGCCAAGAGCAGCACTAGATGCTGGGGATACTGTGATGAATAAGACAAGCCATCCTTGTGTTGTGGAGCTTATAAACTGTTGGGGGAAAGAGACATGGAGGAAGGAACACCAGAGGAGGGAGGGTCAGGGGCTGTAGGATCCTTTAATGGGAGCTGATGTGCATAGCAGGTGAGGAATGTCTGAGCTGAGGCCTGAGGACAGGAAGAGCCGGCCATGGGAAGTGAGGGCAGAGGAGTACAGGAGGGAGAGGTCTCTCTCTGAGTAAAGCAGGGCTGGGAAAGGTTTCCTGCAGGAACTCCCATCTAAGCTGGGCCTTGAGAGGGAGTCGGCCTTGAGGAAGCAGAGGGGGCCCAAGTAGGGTGGGAATGAGTATTTGGGGCGGGGGGGGGCTTCGGTCTGGCTGCTCTGGTCTCACTATTCTATGAGTTGGAAGTAAAGGAAGAATAATTCCTTTTGGAGAGCCTGAATTTGAGTGGATGGCCAGGCATCCACGTGGATGTGTCCAGGAGGCACTTCCAAAGTTAGAAATGTGGACCTCTGGTGCAGGTGAGCAGGGATGACACTCAGTGTTCTGAAGAAGAAATTAGAGAGAAGAAAGACTGGTGAGCCGAGTTCAGGGTGCTAAGACACCTGGGCAGAGAAAGGGAGCCAGTGTGGAAGACAGGAGAGGATTGGAGAATGTTGTTCTGTAGCAGCTCAGAGAACAAGAATTCTCAAGGAGGGAAGAAGGGAGGAATGGCTCATCTGTGCCAAATGGGAATGAAGCTTTTAGAGCTCTGAGGATTGGGCAGGGGAGTACAGGATTATCCATGCCAATGAGGTAGCATTCATCATAAATTGCCTTGGTCTCTGCCCCTCTCCCAGAAGAGCACCTTCTCTCACCTTCCTGGCCAAAAGCATCCCCTCAGGCCTAAAGCAGGTCTGCAGCAACTGGCCATCCCCAGGGCTTTGGAAGGAGGACGCCCAGGTCCTCTGCCTGGTATCACTGGCCACCCATCCCGAACAGCTAATGATGGGACGCCAGCATTACCTTTGAGCTGCAGAGATGAAAGCGGCCACAGGCCGCAGGGGGTAGGCAGGTGGGGTGAGCAGGTAGGGGCAGGCCTGCTTGATAGCTCAACAGTGAGGTGGCCTCTCTCACCCATTCAGGTTCCAAAGTCACCTGTATCCTACAGCTTTGCACAGAAGCCCATTTACACATTGCTGATGCCAGGCCCAGGCTTCTCAGGAGCTACCCCAGCTGCTGCTTTGGGCTGGGCTGGGCTGGGCCTCACAAGAGAGGTGAGGTTCTGGCCACAGGGTCTTAGGCCACGCTCAGGGAGCATTGAGGAGACTTCAGAAACCAAGGCATGGTGGGCTGGCCCGTGGCTCACTCGGGAGAGTGCGGTGCTGATAACACCAAGGCCCTGGGTTCGGATCCCACATAGGGATGGCCGGTTCGCTCACTGGCTGAGCGTGGTGCTGACAACACCAACTCAAGGGTTAAGATCCCCTTACCGGTCATCTTTTAAAAAAAAAAAGAAATCAAGGCATGGCCAACTTGATCCAGGAACATCTGCTCCACCTACACCCATTAGCCTTTTCTTGGCACTGGGGTAGATTTACCCTACTAAGCCCCTCTCCCCATCCCTATTCTGTGGAGGCACCACTGGGAGAGGATAAATGGGTGAGGATGGGTACAGCTAGAGGGGGGCAGCTGTGATGAAGTGGGCAGACGGAGTTTTGACTCAGGTGGGCTATAATCAACTTGCTTCTCTTTTTCAAGCCTTCGTCTTTCTCACCAACAAAACAGAGTTAGGAGTATCACGCAGCCAACACGCTTTAAAGGATTGTCATGAGTAAATGAATGAATGAACTTTCCAAACTGCCACAGTTAAGTAAGTGTTGGTGGTTACCAGCTGTCACACTGACCACTGTCATATCAGGAGTTTTCAATGTGAAGTCCAGGGAGCCCAAATTTGGGGGACATGTGGAGAGCCTGAAAGAATGTGTAAAACCGCTGGTGTGGGCATCTTTCTGGTGAGGACCCATAGCTCTCATCAGCTTCTCAAAGAGGTCAGGGACCCAACAAAGTTTAAGACCCGTCCAGAGCACACAACTCATTTCAGATGAGTTGGATGAGACCTAAGGTCACACAGCTTGTCAGAGGCAGAGCCGGGTCATGGGGCCCTCGTCCCCCCACACCTCTGGCCTAGGGTAAACTCCATTACTCCCTGCTGACCCTCCCATGTCCAGTGAGGGGAAAGGAGAGTTAGGAGGGACCAGGGATGGGAGAGAAGCCAGATCGGAGCCCCAGGCCCTGCCAGAAGTTGGGCCCCTGTCGTCACTCTGGGTTACAGGATGAGGGCATCACGGAGGGGGAAAGGTGGGAGACAAGAGAAGGAGGAAGCTCCAAGGATGGGAGAGGCCTCAGAGGCCTTTCCTGGAAGCCCAACTTGCTGAATAATTGAGTCATCCTCCCCTTCCCAACAACCCCCATAAATGACTCAGAGAAGGAAACAGTTCTCTTTGACCCTGTCTTGAGATGACTTCTTTGGTTCTCAGTTTCCTCTTCGGGAAACAAAGATTTGTGGGCAGGAACAGCTCTGTGGAACATGCATGGCAGGCAGGGGGTTCAGAGAAGACACCATGTCAAAGCTTTATGGAAAACTGTGATGGGCCACACACAAATGTAACATAGTCATCACCTACAGAAGCTGTCTGTGGAGCAACCACAGTGCCGGGCATGTGCTGGATATTTTGCCTACATCAGTATATAGACACCACACTTCCTGAGGCCTTTCCTGACCAACTGGTGAAGTAAATCCACTGCTCCCTCCTCCCCCCACTTATTCTCACATTCCCTGTTCCTTTCCTCCCTACCACTTGTGGTAATCTATGATGTTTTCATGTGCACTCTTATTATCCTCTCTCTCTTCCACTAGACTATAATCTTACTATGAAAAGGAGTCACATCAGTGTGTTTATCGCTGTACATCCATCCTAAGCGTGGTACATCTAACGTTAAGAGAATGCATGACTGTCTCTAATCTTCACCACAGCTTTATGAGGCAGGCATTATTATCATGCCTGTTTACGATCGCTGTACATCCATCCTAAGCGTGGTACATATAACGTTAAGAGAATGTATGACTGTCTCTAATCTTCACCACAGCTTTATGAGGCAGGCATTATTATCATGCCTGTTTACAGAAGAAGAAAATGATGTTCAGAGAGTCATAGAGACTTGCTTAAGGACACAGTTTATCTTCAGCTCTGCTCCTTTCCTTTGAGGGATTTGGAAAACATGGAAACCTAAATGTCAGGAGAGAGAACTGGGCCCAGCAAAATGGTGCACTGGTTCACCCAGCACCCTATGCTCAGCCTTCTCCCAAGCTCTCTTCACACCCCAGCAGCTCCAAGTCATCAATTCATAGCCACAGAGCTGGAGGCCAGTCCAAACTGGCCTGTTTATTTCCCAAGCCAAGTGAGACCCAGCCCTTCCCGGCCCACCCCAGAGCAATATACAGCTGGAAGGCCACGTTCCATCCCTCAAGCCTTAACACAGCAGATAAATTAGTGAATTCTTTATAAAACATTGTACAGGGAAAGTACATATACATATAAAGAGCCAGGGCTGGCATTGGGATGGGGTTCGCTTCTTGAACACAGGTAACCAGACCCTGTCCCATCAGGGTGGCCTTGGCCACCTGGGTGCCCACCCACTTTCCCTGAAGCAGCTTACCTGCCTCTTGATCTTCCCTGGGCCAGTGCTTCCCACCGTCCTTGGTCCATCTGTCTTTCCGGAACAAAGACTCCTTCGAGTCACAGTCAGGCTGCCTAACACCTGCTGCGTCCCTCCCACCACCCCCCAAAAAAGCCCCAGATCCAACCCCTTGGGGTAGAGCTGAGACAACCCCGCGCTCAGGAGGTAGCTTTCCGATGGGCCCCTGAGTAGGCATAGGAGATAGGATGGCGGGTTCCCGGTCTCACGGTGAACGTGTTGATGGGGTTTCCGTAGTGGGGGGTGCCATGGGGAGATCTGGGAGACAGAGAGAGGAGATGTTAATATCCGCAGCTGGTTAACCAACACCCCTCCCATCTCCCCCAGGGCACAAGAGGAAACTATGTGGCTCAGTGCTATTGTACCTGCCCCCACAAGCCCAGGGCTTATCAACCGCAGGGAGGGACCCCAAGTCCACCAGTACAGGGCTCCCCTTTCCTCTGGGCCCTGCTGGCCGCAGAGAACGTGTCTAACACCCTTCCACTCAGAACCCTTCACTCCTAGTCTGGGTCTGGATTCATCTCTGTGTTGTTAGGAAATCCCTCCACCCAAGGACCCCCCGCCCCGCCCCCGCACTTAGTCTGCAGCCTTGGGATCTAGGGGGTGGGAAAGAGGGGAGAGAAGAGAGGGTGCTGATGGGGAAAGAGAACCAGGGAGATCAGGAAACATGTAAGGGAAACGCCAACAGCGCCCTGGCCAGGTCAGTGGCCCAGTCTCTCCCCCTTTCCCCCTGCCAGCCAGAGGGGAGCGGCCTGGTCGGACCTCACCTGGCTTCCCAGCCCCGGGCCCCCTCCATTAGCCCGGCCCCCAGCTCACCTGCCCGTAGCCGGGGCGAAGCCGTAGTCACCGCCGCCGGGCGCCTTATACTTGGCCTCCCCGGCGCCCCGGGCGGCGCCCTCCAGGGACAGCCTCCGCGCGTGCAGGCCGCCGGGGGGCGCGCGGCCCGCCGAGTTGACGCGCCGCATCTCGGGGCCT
>NW_007726563.1:251342-256711 GCF_000696425.1 Galeopterus variegatus | reverse complement strand
GAGAAGCGCTCCAGGCCCCCGGCGCCGGCGTAGCGTGCGTCCGCGGGAAAGCGCGAGAAGCCGCGAGCGGGGGGCGCCGCGGGGCCCGCGTCCGGGGGCTGCCCCAAGTCTGAGAAGTTGTTCCGGGGAGGGGAGTCCCGGCGGCCCAGAGACGGCAGGGCCGGGGCCGCAGCTGGGGGCTCAGGGTCATTGCTGAACTCTGGCGGCGGTGGGATGACCTCAAAGCTGAACTCCTCCGCCTCCTCCTCTCTCTTGTAGGAAGGAGAAGGTGGGGAAGAGGAGGATTTGGGCAGCAAGCGGCCCTGAGGGAGGTTGGAGGGTGCTGGTCTTTCCCAGGCCACAGGGCCTTGGGGCCCCGCCTTACTACAGTTGTGCCGCCTTGGCTCTGTGCTCTCTGGGTCTCTCCAGGGCTGCGCTGACGAGGTCAGCCAGGAGTCCTTCTCAGCCTCCTTGGGTAACTTGGGGACCACAGTGAAAGAGTTGGGCCGGCCCTGGCTGTAGAAGAAGCTGTCATAGCCGGCCTCGGGTTGGCTGCTGTGGCCACGGAGACTTCCTGGCAGGGAGGACCGCCCCTGGGCAGCCCCTCCAAACCTCCCCTTCTGCGCCCTCTGCCTGGCTGCCAGGAGCAGGGCCATCGGGGAGCCCCGTTCCACCACCTCCCCGGTCACCGGGTGCCTGAGGAGTTCGTCAGCCGACTGGGCTGAGGCAGGGGGTTTGGCTGGCAGCCCCTGGGGCTCCTTCACTTCTACAGGCTCCCCTAGCCCTGCAGCCTCTCCTCTGGCCAGGGTGGGTATCACCACCGCAACCTCTCGACTGGGACTGTTCTGGCTGCGATGGGGCTTGTAGAGAAATCGCACCTCTTCTCGGCCACGGGACATCTTTGGTGGGAGAGCTGGAGAGGAGAGGGCTCCCCGTGTTGGCAGCCTAGTGGCCTCCGAGGGGGGCCCTTCTGCCTCTGGCTGGGTAGGCACTGCAACTGCTTGACATTCCAGCTTCTCCCACTGCCCAGCTGGGACCAGGTCATTCCCCATCATCAGCTGGGATGATGTGATGGGCAGAGCTGTGGTTGTGGATCGTATGGCAGGCCCAGGTATGGCCTTGGGTGGTGCACCTGGCCCAGGCATGGCCTTGAGTGGTGTGGCTGATCCAGGCATGGGTGGCCCAGGAGTAGCCTTGGGTGGTGGGGTCAGTCCAGGCATGGCTGGCCCAAGTGTGGCCTTGGGTGGTGCAGCTGACCCAGGTATGGTCTTGGACTGGACTGGTGTGGTTGACAGAGGGGTGGTGGATAGAAGTGGTGGATTCTTGGCGATGGGCTTGGAGAATTTGCCATTATCAGCTCCATTTTCAAAGATTCTTTCCCCTTCTAGCCGTGGTTTGGGAGGCAGAGAGCCTATGCTGGGCCTCACATCCTTCTCCGTTGATGAAGAAAGCCGGGCCTCCAGCTCATTCCGGATCTGCCAGACACTGGGAGTTGGAGAGTCTTGGTGGATATAGTCCACAGGAGGGAGGGTCAGGCTGGCGGAGGCCTCCTTCTCTGGCAGGCTGCTGCAGGGACGCTTCTCAGGAACATCTGGGGGGATCTCCTTCTCTGGCAGGTTCAGGGGGGGCTCCTTCTCTGGCAGGCTGGGGTCCTTCTTGCCCTCCTTGCCCTGGAAGGCCACCGATGGGCCTGGCTTATGACTGAGGAACCGGTCCTCTCTCCTGGAGCCACAGAGATAGGCTGCCAGTTCATTCCGCAGCTTTTCCATCTGGCTGGGATCCCTCCAGTCCACAGGTGCTGAAGAGGCTGTGTCCTCTGGGCTGGGGGGCTTGGGTTTGGGTTTGAGAGCAGGAGAGCTGGATTTGGTGCTTTTCATAAACCCAGCAGCTGGAGGGGCTGCCTTCTCAGCAGAAGGCAAAGGAGGGGCAGGTGGGGGAAGAGGAGGTGCCGGGGGAGGGAGTGGGGGTGCAATAGGGGGCAGGGGAGGGGCTGGGGGTGGAGTCTCAGTTTGTTCGTTTGTCTGGGACTGGGACTGGCTGAGCCTCGGGCTAGCTGGTGCCACAGCCCTAAGCTCCCCAGGGCAGTCTGGCTCAGGGGCCCTATCTGGGTAGACCTGGGATGCAGGGCGGATGTGGAAGCTAGGAGGCAGTGGGAGTCGACTGGATGCCTTCTTGGTGGCCCCCTCTTCCACTGGGAGTGCCCCTTGTACTTCCTGAACTGGGATGGACGAAGTTCTGACTGGGGTTGGGGGAGGCACCTTGAACGAACGGGGGAAGGTGAGGTGGGGCTCTGGGTTAGGTCCCAGGGAGTTCCTCTTTGGCTCGGCAGGGCTCCTGGGGGGGCTGGTTCTAGGAGTCTCTGGCTGCCTGCCATTCAGTGCCACCTCTGATTTCCATTTGGTGACTCTGCAAGGGGGAAAGAGACGAGTCCCCATTGTGTGAGGAGACACTGGAACTGGAGGTGCTGGCACTGGCAGATGGAGTGGTGGGGGGGCTGTAAAGGCCAAGGGTGGGGCAGGGGGAATGAAGTCAGGAGGGGTGGGTGTCGATGGGGGGGATAGGGCCCCCAGTACTGGGGGTGGAGGTGGGGCCATGCTGGGTGGGGGTGGAGGTGGGGGTTCCAGCAGCAGGGGAGGTGGTGGGGGAGCTGTGGAAGGTGGAGGTGGTGGTGAGGACTCCCTTGGAGATTGTGAAGTGTCCTGGGGTGGCCCTGGGGCTGGGCCTGGAGGAGGTGGGGGGATGAGTGGATCTTGGCCATAGTGCCCAGGCCTTAGGTCACCCACAGAGCTGTACAGTCGGAGGTTGCCATTGACTAGTGAGCTGGTACCTGAAAGAAGGAAGAGGCAAAGATGAGGAGGGGGAACAAGGCAGAACAGCCTTGCCAATCTCTGTTTACCCAGGGCAGGGCTGGGGGTGGGCACCTGGTATGGATTCTGTCCCCCAAGGTTTCTGTATAAGTAGCTTGATCCCCACTGTGACTGTTAAGAGGGTGGGAAATCTTATTATGGTAATCGGAAGGTGCAGCCTTGAAGAGGTGATTAGATTGTAGGACTGTGCTGTAGTGAATGGATTAAAAACAGTGGTCAGGGACGTGGTTCTAAGGGCTTTAAAAGAGCACATGAGAGGTTAGTCTCTCTCTGCTCTGCCATTTTCTGCCATGTGAGACCTGCACTGCTATAAAGCTACTACCAAGACCCTCATCCGATGTATTCCCTGGAGTTTGGACTTCCTAGCCTCCAAAACTGCAAGCAATAAATTTCATTTTCTTTATAAATCACCCAGTTCCAAGTATTGTGTTATAAGCAACAGAAACAGACTAAACAGAATAAACAAATGAACCCAAGAGAATAACTGGCCCACTTCATGCCTTTCTCCCTGAACACCAAGTGAGGGAGCAGCCATATCTTTAGTCTCCTGAGCTGCACTGGAAGTGGCCCCTTTTTTCCAGGGAGGGGCCTACCTGGCCTGGCACAGCCTTTTGGGCCTGCATTAAATACTCTCCATTTGCCTCTCCAGTCATCCTCCACCCTTCCTACCCTGCTCTGTGCCAGGACTCTCTTGCCTTCTGAGATCAGAGGGTTGGGGCAAGAGAGGCCATGGTATTGATTCCCCCAGCTCCCTCCCTGCTGGGTCACAGGTCAGCAGGCTGCCTTTCCTCCACCACACAGTTCCTGCCAGGTAGACCCTGTCCCATAGCTCAGAGAGAGCACCAGCTCCTGCCATGGTCAGTCCGTGGGGCATCACCATCTACTTTGGCACCCTAACCATGCTCACACTCCTGTATACTGTCCCTTTACTAAACTCTTTTCAGTTTTAGCACTCCCCTTTGGGTGTGCCATCTGTTTGGGGGACCTTGGCTGGTACAAAGCTGGAAAGGCCAGGGTTCAAGTCCCACCTCAACCACTTACTAAATGTGTGACCTTGGACATGCTAATTAACCTTGCTGAGCCTCAGTTTCATCATCTATCAAATGGATATAATGTCAGTACTTACCTCATAAAGCTGTTGTGAGGATTAAATGAGAGAATTCATGTAAACACAGGTAAAGTGTTTATCATGGTGCTGGGCCCATAGTAGGCAACTAATGATTGGTGACCGTTTTGACTACTACCACCTGTGCTTAACTTTGCAGACCAGGTCAGACAGGGAAAGTGGGAGAGAGATAGGAAGTCATGGGGCAGGGGCAGGGCCCCAGAGACATCCTTAGTGAGTAAGGTTGGGTGGAGGGAGACCTACAGGAGGGAGCAGTTTGAATAAACAGTTCCTGTTTTCTAAAGGCCTAGAATCTAAGAACCCAGGTTTCCACTTCACAGAGAACTCCTGGGTCAGATTCTGGACTGCGGGATGGAACAGGGGTGTGCAGAAGGAAAATGAGCTGGGCAACCTGGCCACTGAAGAGATGCTGAGCACCCCTGGCCCCAGCAGCTCACATCCCTCCCTTCTTCGACCCAGTCCCCAGCCCCTTTCCCCAGAGTCTACTTCCCTCTTAGGGGCACCGTCCTTTCAGCCTTCCCCTCAGTTCTGCAGAGAGCATAGCAAACCTGGGGAACATGCAGCCCTGAACGGCTCCTCTCACCTGTCTGACTTCAAAACAGAGAGACCAAGAGCGGAGAAGGGGAAACTAACATTCACTGTGTACCCAACTGTCAGGAGCAGGGATACAGCAGTCAAAAAGCAAAACAGACAAAACACCAGGCCCCCTGGAGCTTATGCTTTAACAGACAATGAACATAAAACATTAGTAAATTATTACCACATTAGATGAGGAGTGCTGTGCGGAAAAAATAACAGGGGAGAGGTGCTGAGGGTAGGCATTTTAAGTAGGGTGATAAGAGAAGTCCTCTCTGAGAAGGTGACATTTGAGCAAAAAAGGAAGGAGTGAGGGAGGGAGCTGCACAGATGTCCAGCAGAAGTGCATTCTAGACAGAGGGAGCTGTGTGCAAAGCCCGAGAGGTGGAAATGTGCTGGGGGTAAAGGAGCAACAAGGAGACTGTGTAGCTGGAGCAGTGTGGAAGGGAGAAGAAAGATGGCGATGCAGCCAGATGGCCAGACGAGGCCAGACTCTGGCAGTCCTTGTAGGAACCTGTTCTTTGAGTGACATGAGAAGTCATTGGCAGGTTTTGAGCAGAGGTGTGACATGAAGTGACATGCATCCCCTCCAGTACTGCATTTACTCCTCCAGAACTGGAATTGTTCTTCCCGTTGTTCATCGGAAGATACAGAGGTGTGAGGGGTTAAGAGTGACCCAAGGCAGCAAAGCCATTATGTGGGGAGCTGGGATGAAAAGCTATGTCCATCTGACTTGAGTTCTTTCTGCCGCTGCATGCTGCTCCTTCCTGCTGTGGCCTTGTCCCTTCATCAGCCTTCCCCCACCAGAAGCGGGCCTTAGC
>NW_007726563.1:248442-250577 GCF_000696425.1 Galeopterus variegatus | reverse complement strand
CCCCGCCCTCCCCTATTCCCAGCCCCACTGGTCCCACCCACTGCGGCCTGTAGCCAAGATGGGCGGTAGCCAAGACGCATGAGGACTCTGGATCTTTCACCAGCTGGGGAGGTGGGCCAGATGCTTGGCTTTTGAACTCAAGGCCCACAGAGGAAAGAAAGAAAGATGGACAAGCCCCAAGCCCAGGGTCCTCTTACCTGTCACTTCTTTGTCTGCAAAGTCTTCTGGGACAGAGGGAGTGGGCACAGCCAGCCCATGGTTCTCCTGGGCATTCTGAAAGGGAACAAAGACATCAGGAGACAGGGAAAGATGGACAGATAATTTTTCCCAAATCTCTGCTCTGCTGAGGTTATTTCACTACTCAAAACTCTGCAGTGATGGTGATGGTTGCACAACCTTGTGAGAGTACTAAACTGTACACGGATGAATTTTAAAAGGTGGATCTTATGATATAGTCAATTCTCATTATTCATGATAGTTATGTTCTGTAAAGTTGCAGCGAACGCTGTGTTAGTGAATACTGAACCATTGCTCCTAGGGAAAATATGGAGTTAGGTTCCTGCGAACCTCTAGTCACAACATTTTTGCCAACTGACCGATACATAACCTTGTTTTATGTGTGTATTTGTTGTTGATTCGTTAACATTGAACTCATGGCCGATAGCTCTATAATTCATGCCTGCTGCGTGTATGTTTTCTGTAAGGCACATCAAGCTTTCTTGTGCTTAGGAGCACTAGACAGCACTTCAGCACTGCACTTATGGGCCATTTTACACAGCAAAATCTCCAACACAAAGTAAAGAAATGAAAAACGTGGCACTAAAAAGGTAAGGACCCTTGTTTATGTAATGATGGCTGAAACGAGAAAGCAAAGTGTCCTCTTGTCCAACCTCAGCTGGGCATGTGCGCGTTGGGCGGCTCAAAATCTTCACTGCTCTGTGCATGTCTGCAAATGACCACAACGGCCATGTGAGTATAGATTTGGGGGTTACAAATAAATTTTAGCCACTAGGCAAATTTGCAAACACAGAATCCACAAATAGTAAGGATCAACTGCATATGATTTATGTCTCAATTAAAAAGATAAAACATCTGATAAAACCAAGGTCCAGATTTTGACCCCTGTACCTGGCCAGCCACCAAAAACAAAACAAATAAGGATCTGCAGTGACTCCCATGGATGTCCTCAGGTTAAAAGCCAAACCCCTCACCCTGGCCTCCTGTTTACTCTTAGTTTTCATTAAGTATTTACAGAAAAATAAATAAAAAGTGATGAGCTGGAGTATTTACAGCACTGAAGATGCCCTTCTGATCTCTAAGCTAGAGACCACAATGTGTTTACACAGCTGTCTGTTTGTACATACTATTTTGCATTCTATTTTTTTTTTCAAACACACATTTCCATATGTCAACAAAGTCCACACACCTGTCACTTTGAAGAGCTATGGAGCATTTTATGGTAGCTTTCAAGGTCCTCAATTACCTGCCCTCGTGCTTCCAAGCCAGCTTTTATTTCCCACTCACCTACTCCACTCAGCCCACACTCTAGCTTGACTGACTCCCTCCCCGCCACCCTTCCAAACCACACATACAAGTATAGCCCATGTTCATCCCTGATGCTGGGTGCTGGCCAGGCCATGCCCCTCTTCCCCACCCTCCATTTCTAATAATAATAATACTCCTTGCACTGTGCTCTAAACGCGTTACCTCAGTCACACGGCTCCATGAAGAAGATGCTATCCTCATTTACCAGATGAGGAAACTGAGTCTCAGAAATGTTTGGTAAGTTGCCTAAAGTCACACAGCCAGTACTACCAAACCCAGGTCTGTGGAGCTCCCATTCCTTGGCATTTTGCCTCTCTACAATCTCTCATCCTTCATCTCTCACCCTAGCTGAGCCCCCCCTCTAGCATGATGGTACAGGGGTGGGGGCTAAGAGCATTGGCTTTGGAGCCAGCCTGCCTGGATTTGAATCTCAGCTTTGCTATCTACTAGTTGTATGATAGTGCAAGTTACTTAAACTCCCTGTGCCTCAGTTTCCCCATTTGTGAAATGGTGATAAAAATAGAATCTGCTCATTCTAGGGAAGTTGTGAGGATTAAATGATACAATACATAAAAAGCACGTAGACAGCT
>NW_007726563.1:241703-247656 GCF_000696425.1 Galeopterus variegatus | reverse complement strand
CTCATTCTAGGGAAGTTGTGAGGATTAAATGATACAATACATAAAAAGCACGTAGACAGCTCCTGCCATGAAGTGAAAGCCCAATACACATTGGCTGCTATCGTTATTACTAAGGAGCCGTTCCCTGTCTGCACCAGGCTGCACTGACTTGCTGCTGCCCAGAGCAACCCATAGCCTAGTCCCACAAAGGCAGGGGGCCTCTTGTTTGCTCTCTAGATGGTCCTCTAGGTCCTCCCATGAGATCTGGGAGCTCCTTGTAGTAGAAACCATGTCTTATGTTACCCCCCAAAGCTGGACACATGGTAAGCTCAGCTATTACCACTGGGCTGATGGTACTAACCCCCTGGGCTTATTTAAGCTAGATGTCATAGAAATAGCCATAAGAAGGGCCATCTCAGAATTACTCTTTGGTCATGTGCAGACAGCAAACAACTCATCTTCTTATTCTTAAGAATCCTGAAGCTAGAATGGCCTTGAACCATCATCTAGTCTTTTTTTCTGTCTCTATTTGATTCACACAGCCAACAACACACCTGTTCTTAACATTTCTCAAACACAGTGATTCTGAACCAGGGGCAAGGACAGGGGCCCAGCCCATCAGAGGTGTGTCTCCCACACCATACACGCATGCAAATCACTGATTGTCTAATAACCTCCATCAGTACGTACACTCTGATTTTGGAGAGATGGAGGCCAGGCCTTCAAAAACCAGGGTTGAGATCTCTGGTTCCTCTTCTGAACATAATTGGAAAGTAGAAAGACTTGGGGACTTAGCATCAAGTTTTGGGTTCCATTCCTATTCAGTTTTGCCAGCAGTCTGACCATGGATAAGCATTGGAGATGTATGGTGAGGACAGTGACGTGAAACTATCATTTATGCCCCTACTGTGTGCCAGCACTACACTGANGCAAATCAGTGATTGTATAATAACCTCCATCAGTACGTACACTCTGATTTTGGAGCGATGGAGGACAGGCCTTCAAAAACCAGGGTTGAGATCTCTGATTCCTCTTCTGAACATAATTGGAAAGTAGAAAGACTTAGGGACTTAGCATCAAGTTTTGGGTTCCATTCCTATTCAGTTTTGCCAGCAGTCTGACCATGGATAAGCATTGGAGATGTATGGTGAGGACAGTGACGTGAAACTATCATTTATGCCCCTACTGTGTGCCAGCACTACACTGAGAACTCTACCTGTGTCATCTCAAATCTCTTCACAGAGCCAGGATGCAAACCTCAGCTTTCCACCTTACCTTTTCTATTTGTCACTGAGACCCATTTTCTTCACTTACAAAACTGAGATAACATTTCCTACTTTGCAAGGTATTATGAGGATCAAATGTGGTAATATCCCTAACCCAGGAGACCAATGCTAGTTGAAGGATTATATCTTCCAATCCTCTCCCCTACAAGGGTGAAAAAATTGTGAATCATCAGAGCTAAGCTCCCTGGAATCCTGGAAGCACCTTCTGGGTTACCCTGAGTGCTTAATTATGTGTGTGGGAGGAAGGTGGATGGACTTTATGGGCCAGAGGTAATACTACCCACCCCACCCTTCAGTCTTAAAGCACTCTAAAAATGTATTAGACTCCCAAAACCACAGGAGGGAAGTCCATCTCCTGAGTGGCTGGTGAGAGAGCTCTGGCTTTTTAGATCCCTCCTAACACACAAGGAGGTCCTAGGACTTACCGCCACCTCACCACAGTGCTTGAGATGCCGTGATACACTACTGTCTTACCCTTGAGGCAGGTGCCAAACTCCAGCTTCATCCCTTCAGGAGCTCCCAGTACTGAACTGCACGTAGTTTCCTCATCCCAAGCCCCTGCCTTGCCCTGTTCCTGCCCACATGTGCCCACAGGTGTTCCTGTGGCTCACTTAGCTGTTCCTTCCACTGATGTGTATTCAGGGAAGGCAAATACAAACTCATGTTAATTTCAGTCCCAGAAAAACAGGCTCAGATGGTAAATTGTTCCCCTTCCTCACCACAGGGACCTGTGGCTTTTTAGATCCCTCCTAACACACAAGGAGGTCCTAGGACTTACCGCCACCTCACCACAATGCTTGAGATGCTGTGATACACTACTGTCTTACCCTTGAGGCAGGTGCCAAACTCCAGCTTCATCCCTTCAGGAGCTCCCAGTACTGAACTGCACATAGTTTCCTCATCCCAAGCCCCTGCCTTGCCCTGTTCCTGCCCACATGTGCCCACAGGTGTTCCTATGGCTCACTTAGCTGTTCCTTCCACTGATGTGTATTCAGGGAAGGCAAATACAAACTCATCTTAATTTCAGTCCCAGAAAAACAGGCTCAGATGGTAAAGTGTTCCCCTCCCTCACCACAGGGACCCAGGGAAGGCAAATACAAACTCATGTTAATTTCAGTCCCAGAAAAACAGGCTCAGATGGTAAATTGTTCCCCTTCCTCACCACAGGGACCTGGGCAGCTGGCATTGAGTGCCCTGGCTTGGATGATGACACATTTCAGTTTGCAAATGCACAGGTGTGGACAGCATCAATCTCTGTGGGTGCTGGATTTCCTAACCTGCCTCTTTTAGCCTCAGAGAACTGAGGAAAAGCCTCATTAAGAAGAGGAATTGGAGGTGACACCTAAATGCTGTCCATGATCCTAGATTGGATCCTGGAGTTGGGGGAGGGGCGTGCCATGAAGGACGTTAATGGGACAAGTGGCAATAATTGAATATAAACAGTGTAGTAGATAACAGCATTGTACCAATATTTAATTACTGAATTTAATAATCATGCAGAGAATGTCTCTGTTGCTAGGTAATGCACACTGAGGTATTTAGCAATAAAGGGATACAACGTCTCAACTTACTCTTCAGTGGTTTACAAAGAAACAATATGTATATATAAAGGGAAAGAGGGAGCAAATAAAGCAAATGGGCAAAACGTGGGGAAGCTGGGCTCAGGCTCTAGAGAGTCCTCACAAGCGTCCTCAAAAGCGTCTCAGAGTAGGTCACTTTTCTGCTCAGAGTCCTTCCATTGGTCCTGCCTACAGCTTTTTTGCACATTAGGGTTAGTGAAAAGGAAAGTTATGTATTTAATGCCACTGAATTGCACTTTTAAACGGTAAGTTTTGTTACGTGTATCTTATAATAAAAAAAAGTAGACTGGCTGTTATAACACCATGGTCAAGGGTTTGGATCCCCATATCACCAACTGCCAAAAAAAAAAAAAGTTAATCAAACAAAAGACAAAAACATCAAAACAAAAAGTGTTGGGGGAGACAGACATCAGCATCTCACACCAGCCCCTTCTCCCTGCCCAGTACCCGCAGCGTTAACAGTGACAGCAGCTGCTACTCACGAGCGCTTGCTCCGCACCCGGCACTCTTCAGCACTTTCCATCTCTTCTCTCATTTACTTTCACACCAGCCCCTTCTCCCTGCCCAGTACCCGCAGCGTTAACAGTGACAGCAGCTGCTACTCAGGAGCGCTTGCTCCGCACCCGGCACTCTTCAGCACTTTCCATCTCTTCTCTCATTTACTTTTCCCAACAATCTAATGAAACAGGTGCTCTTTTTGCTACCTCCGTTTTACAGATGAGGAAACTGAGGCACAGAGAGGTTAAGGGACATGCCAAGTCCCACAGCTAGGTGTATATCACTGTCTCTCCAGGCACCTGATCATCACCTGCAACTCCAGCTTGTCACCAGTTCTGCCAGTCATTTCGAGTCCTTCCTTCCTGCCACCCCTCAACTTCAGCCCTTCCTCAGTCCTCACTATCTCTTATCCAGACAGACAGACAGATAGATCTGCCATCTGCAGATCTCCAGACACTTCCTGGCCGCTGCCTTACTCCATTCTCCAAATCTGCTGCCAGCATGTTCTTTCCTAAAAGCATCTCAGAGAATGTCACTTCCCTGCTCAGAATCCTTCCATTGGTCCAGAGGATGAGATTCAAATACCTTCACATGGCATTTGAGACTTTTCACAAGCTGGACCCTCTGTAGCTCCTGCCATCTTCTCTCCACCCACTCCACAAACCCTGGGCTCCAACTAGTGGTTCTTGTCTTTTTCTCACCCCAGTGTTCCCGGGAGACCCGATTCACTTATGAGCAAGTGGGCATAATTATTACAGCTGACATTTATTAGGCACCTGCTATGTGCAAGGCACCATTCTGAGTATATGTAGCAACCCAGTTAGTCTTCATGGTAACCCTAAGAGTCAGGTTATTGTTATCATTTTATAGATGAGGAAACTGGGGCACAGAGAAACTAAGCATATTGCCCAAGATCACACAGCTAGTAAGTGGCAGGGAAATATTGGGACCTCAGAGACCACCCTCTTTGCCACTACAGTATTAGCCCTTACACTTTTCCTCTAGCACAACGCCAAGCCCATTGTCGATGACTGTAGGCTCTGCTGCCCAGCCCAGCTCACTGGAGGGTTAGGTGACAGCTGATTCTTTGTATGTGCCTGGTACAAACTGGGCGATTCAACAAATATTTGTTGAATGAATAAATTCCTGAGTGAGTGAATGAGTGGTAGAAAGAATACAGAACAGAGAGGTGGAAAACCTGGTTCTGGGGCCAGCTCAGCCACCAATCAACTTGGAGCAAAGCCACTTCTCTCTGTGGCTTCAGTTTTTTCCCCCTTCTATAAACACTCTCCAAAGACCACCTCAATGAAGGCATTCTGTGAGTTCAGGCCCAGAAGGTATCCCTACTGTGACTTGGCTCACCTGTGCCATGTGGGCAGCAACCTGGACACTCAGGGCCACCCTTCAACGACAGGATATTGGGACAGACCATTGCCATTGCCTCCAAATGGTTCTCTAACTCCAGAGAGGCAAAGGAGAAGCAGGATGAAGGAGGAGGAGAGCTGGGAGGGAGAGTTCTTGAAGCTGCTTTTCCCGGAGCCACAGGCCAGGCTGGCAGGGCTGGGCTTGAGGTCACTGCTGGCCTCAGACATGGGACTCTGCTGTGGTCAGCAGGGAAGCTGGCTGTGCCCCACCCTTTACACTGCCCCACCCTGGGCACTCTTGCCCTGGGGAAATGACAGAGCTGAGTGCCCCAGGGTGCTGCCTGCAGGGGTTGGCAGGTGCCTCAGACATGCTCAAGGTAGTGGGGTGTGTGGCCCTTCAAGGGTGGCAGCCCACGTCAAGAGAGGAGTGGACCAACCTACGGGCCATCAAGTAAAGAACATGCAGATGAACATCTGAGTGTGCCCCTGGTGGGCCATGGCCACGGCCACTCCCTGCACCACTGCTGCAGACAGCCCTTGCTCCACGTTCAGGGCAGAGTCCAGCCCTGGCCCTGCCAGGCGGGAAACTCCACGAAACTGGGCCCCAGCACTTCCTTGTCCCCACACCCAGACAACGCCCAGAAGCTAAGAGCATTGGTCACCTCACTTGCCTCAGAGGTATACAAGCCAGTAGTCCAGATTCATCTTTTTTTTTTTTTCTTAAAGCAGTTCTTTTAAAACCATCATGGCCTAGTCTACTGAAAAGTTCCCAGCAATGGGGGCCGGCCCGTGGCTCACTCAGGAGAGTGTGGTGCTGATAACATCAAGGCCACGGGTTCGGATCCCATAGAGGGATGGCCGGTTGCTCACTTGGAAGAGCATGGTGCTGACAACGCCAGGTCAAGGATTAAGATCCCTTTACGGTCATCTTTAAAAAAAAAAAAAAGTTCCCAGCAGTGATTAGTTACAAGGAAGCATGAGCAGGGAGAAGCACCATCCCAAGAATATTTATATTTATTTCCCTCCTTATCCTTGTCTCTATTTCTCAGTTCTTAACAATGAACTTCTGTTTCCTTCATAATTTTTTTAAAAAGCCCAATGTGGGGCCGGCCCGGTGGCGCACTGGATAGTGCGCCGCTTGGGAAGCGTGGCGGCGCTCCCGCCCGAGGGTTCGGATCCCACATACAGACCGGTTCCCGCTCACTGGCTGAGCGAGGCGCGGGAGCAACACCGAGGTTTGTGATCC
>NW_007726563.1:223333-240716 GCF_000696425.1 Galeopterus variegatus | reverse complement strand
TTGCCGGACACGAAAAAAGACAAAAAGGAAAAAAAAAAATTTTTGTGATTGAGTGGAAAGAATATTAACTTTGGAGTCAGGCAGACCAGAGAGGCAATCTTAACTCCATCATCTGAGAGCAGTGAAAGACAGCATCTGACACATAATTGGTGCTCAGTAAGTGTGCCCCTCTCTTGCATTCTGAGGCTCAATTATCTCATCTGTAAAATGGGAATGATCCCACCTCCCTTGGGTTTGTTGTAACATCAGAGGCAACTGCACACCTTAAGGGGTCCTGCAGAGTAGTGCCCCAGAAAGGTTGTTTCCCCTGGGCTCTTGTCCTTCAAGTTCTATCAACGCTCAGTGAGTTAGCAGTGGCCCAATTCCCTGTACACTCTGCCCAGGCCATAGCCCCCAGGGTGCATCTGTCTAGCTGGATCTGAGGTGATGGGTACTTCCACATGGTCAGGGACAAGTCACCAGGAATCCCCTACTGCCCTCTTGACTACTGACATTTTAGAGTTGAAGAGAAGGAGGAAGGAAGGGAAGGGAAAAAGATACTATTCGAGGATGAGGTCAGTCTCCTCTTTGAAGTTTGGGGGGTTTGGAGCCTGCTCTGAGCCCATGCTGCACCACTGAGAGTTCAGGAGAGCAAGGTTCACCCTACTGATGGCTCCTGCCCACCCACTGGCCTCCTCATGCCTGGGACATACACATCCTCATACCTAGGATTCCTCAGGGTCCAGCCAAGCCCCAAGGGTGGGTCACCAGGGGCTGGGCCAGTGGGCATTGCATGGTTGACTTTGGGCAGTGGCCAGCTCTGAGTCTTAGCCGCACATCATGGAATGCCAACTTCCTCACCAGACTCCTCCTCGAGCCTGGTTTGGGCACCCACCCCTTGGGGTGGGGTGTGTAGCTGCAGGGGGTTATGGAGATGACCCTGAGCTAGAGTTAGAACCAGGCATAGTTGGGAGCATCAATGTAAGGGTGGGGGAACAGGGAGATGGGACCCCCCAACCCTATCCCAGAGTGAGAGCCACAAGGAAACCCCTTAAGGCACCCAATGTGCCCAGCTGGGTGAAGCCCGACCAGTTGTTTTCCTGGCTTTGGGGGGAAGTGTGGGAGTGCTGGCCAGAGGGAAGGGGTGGAGGATTGAGAAGGGCTGTACCTTAGACTTCACAAAGGCAGCTGTGTGTTCCCCACAGAGCAGCTTCTCTGAAGTTGGGAGCCAGTGAGCATTTTATAAAAGAGCTCGATTGCTTCCCCCACACCCGGCCTCCATGTTCTGTCAGATCTCTCCTGGGGGCCAGAGAATAATCCCCACCACCCATGAGGCTATATTACTCTGGACCTACCTGCCATCCCAGAACTGCCCTTAGATCCAGGCTACTAGGGCCTCTGCCCTAGATCTCGTGCTATGCAGGTCCCTTCTCTGGCCTCCTTCCAGGGCAAGGAGTCAGTAGGGTCAAGGGGACATGTTCTCAGCCCACACCACTCCTTCTAGACTCTACTCCAGAACTCCCTGCTTAAATGGCCCTGAGCCCACTTCTAGGCTTCTTCCCTGGTCAGTCCTCCTGAGAGCAACCTGAGCATGAGTCCATGGGGTGGGCAAGGGGCAGCTGCTTGTGGGTAAGGGCAGGGGTGTGAATGGAGCTTTAGAGGGTCAGATCGAGGCAAGATCCAGGTGGTAGAGAGGGAGAGGGCTAGTTAGGGGTGGGAGCTCCATTTGTACCTTTGCTGCAGGCCTCCAACACCCCTCCCCCACACAAACATGGACCTCCCCCACCCACAACCCTTCCACCAGACATCACCCACAGGAATCAGTCAAATCCTGTAATGACTGCCTGCCTGGCTCACCCTCATGAGTGCAAATCCCAACCCTAACAGGAGCCTGGGCCTTGAGTTTAGAGATGAGCTCCTGTGGCAGGTGGGTGGGGTGGAAAGGAGAAAACGGGCTGACTCCAGCTGTTTCTTTGAGCTCCCAAAGGCAGAGGAAAAGAGGGAGGGTCCAGGGTGGGGCTTTCTGCCTGAGCCCAGAGATGCCTCCCCTGCAGAGGCCGGCCTGTCTGACTCAGAGGGTGGGGTGACCCAGGGAGCTCTCGCCGCCCAGGGCACCCCTGGGGACCTGTTGGGCCAGTTTCCCCATATTTGCCACATTGGCATTTAATTTTTAATTCTTCACATGCATTACCCTGGGGATGGTTTGGTTCAGACAGGGGAGGGCAAGAGGGAGCCCCGGGGAGAAGTACATCCTTCCTACCACCTACCAGTTCTGGGCTCTCAGAAGCCAAGGGACAGGCTCTGGCTCGAGCTCTCCTCAGAAGTAGGAAAAAAGATTGTTCCACCCACAGCCCAGGCCTATGGAGGTGTGGACAGGAGGCCTGCCTCCCAGCTCTGCTTCTGTTGAGCTGCGTGGCCTGGGCAGGGCCCTCCCCTCCCTGGGCCTCAGTTTTCTCAAGCTGATGACTTATGTGGCCCTCCACAGCTCTGAAGTTTGGTGGTTCTGATCCAGCTCCTCAGAGCTCCCCGAGCAGGAAGGTGAGGTGGCTCTGGTGGCTGGAACACCACCTTCTTCAGAGGTGGAAGCAGAGCTCGAGGAGTGATCTGTGTGTCATCAGGGCCTGGCTTCTCTGGGGGACCTCCAGAGAACTGACCACATCTGCCCTTCCACTAGGGAGTCATTTTAATACAGAAAGTCACAGCTGGGGAAACCCTTGGGGACAATCCATTGTAACCCCCACTGATGGGTGAGGAGCCAGAGGCCCAGGGAGAGGGAGGGCCTGGTCCTCAACCACCCTGCATCCCAGTGGAAGAGCTGGGACTAGTGCCAGCCATCCGAGGATCTACCCCAGGTCCCATCCCAGTCACTGGGGGATCCCAAGTTCCTTTGCATAACTGGCTTTTGGGGGCTAGATGCCCGAGAAAGCATTACTCAGTCCTCAGCACCTTCAACCTAAAGTGAAGAAGCTCCAGAGAAGGGAGCTCTCCCCTGCCTCATCTTGCCCCCTCTTCTCGAGCTCTGTCCCCTGGCAGGCTCATGTAGGGTACTGACAGGGGACATTTGGAAGATGGCCAGACAGAGCTCAGAGGCCCTTGCTGGGACTGTCACCTGGCTCCTCAGGCGCTGCCGCCCCCTGCCTCCCCTGCCCCAGGGTAGCCTGGTCTAGGAGGTGCCCTCTGAATGTGGGAAGGGAGGACAGGGAGGGGCAGAGGCCCGGCCAGCTAGGACAGTGTCAGGCAGGGCTCAGGCACTGGCCCAGCTCCCCACTCACCCTGACTTGGCAGGGCTGGGGGACAGGGTGTGTGAGCCTGCACTCACATGGAGCCCTGTCCTCCTTCTCCCCATTTCCCGGGTCTCCTGCCCCTGCTGGAAGAAAGCAAAGGACTTGGCCCAGAGCCGAGGGTGAGGAGTCAGATGATGAATTGACAGCAGCCGGTACTGAACCATATGGAGCTACTCTATACCTATAACCTGAATCAGAAGCATAGCACTGTCCCTGGGGTATAGGCCAGTTCCTCCTCTAAAGGTAAATCATGGGTGGACTCTTGGAGGACTCTGCTGAAGTCGTAAGGAAAACTATGTGTAAGTGGCCCATATCTCATCATGGTCTCAAAGGGGTCTATGACCCAAAAAAGTCAAGAGGCCTGGTGCTTGCAGGACCCGCTGCTCGACAGGGATTCAGCAAGACAGACAAGAGAGGTGGAAGTGGTTCTGCCGGCTGGTCCCAGGAGGGAAAGAAAAAAGTTTCTAGGTAGCGGGTGGAGGGAAGAAGAGGACAGCCTGAATAGAACTTGGACCCTGGAGCCTGGCTAAAGGACTTGAATCACGGCTCTGCCACTTGCGAGCTGCATGACCTTAAGCATGTTACTTCCCTCTCTGTGCTTCTATTTCTCCATCTGTAAAATGGGGATTAATGAAAGCACCTGGCTCATAGTGTGGCTCCATGAATACATATGATGTGTTTGGAGTGGTGCCTGGCACATAGTCAGTGCTCAGAACGTGTGAGCCATGATCACATGGACGTGCCACTGGATGGAACTGGTGAGCAGCTCCACCTGTCCTTCCTCGTTCAGCCAGCACTGAAGGAATGGAGGGGACTTTCTCTTTCTGGCTTCAGTCGCTGCCTCTATAAAAAGAGGCTGGTGTGGACCTGATGACACCCCTTTCAGGTATCAATTCACCACGTGTTCATTCTCTCATCCTCACCAGGGAGGGGGCATGAGTTTGTTGGGGAGAAGCCCCCATCTCCTGGGACTGGCTCTGAGGCTCACCCAGAAGGGCTGCTCCCAGGAAGCATTTCCCCTGGAGGGCAGAACTCCAGGCCTGACAGCTAGCCAAGCCCACGGCAGTGGCCCTGAGTCTTCTGCCAGGCCCGCCTGGGGTCTCTGCAGCTCCAGAGTCATGTTCTGCTGAGACCAGATCCAAACCAGAGGGAAGGAAAGCAGAAAGGCTAGGACTTGCCATGGGCTTGGAGGGGCCCAAAGAGGGTGGGTGGAGGAAGATGCAGGATACTGGCCAATCAGAGCAAACTCTGATTAATGTTGTGCCTGCATTAATCAGTTGCTGGTTCTTGGGGTGGTGCAGATCTGGGGGAGGGGATCAGGACAGCAGGAGCCACTCAAGGGGCAACAGCCTTTTCTACTCTGTTGAGAGTATTTCAATATTTTAACAGCCAGTGCAGGTACAGGTGTCAGTGCTGGGCCTACACCACCGTGATTCTGAGTATGTGTGTACTGTACAGTTGAGGGGAGAGGATCAAATTTACCTCCAGAAATAGAACATCTCAAAATGATTTTACCTGCATTTATGGGTGCAATGACCCCCATAACAAAGCTGTGCATTTCTGGAAACAAAGTCAGGGGCTGACTTATTTGCTTCATACCTTTTTGTTTTTGGTTTTGTACTTTCTATATTTGTCTATAATGTCCATGAATTGCTTTTATAAGGAGAAAATAGGTTATTTAAAGTTGAGTTCCCAGAGATCTGTGTGCTCAGCCCTCCACATAGAGGCCTTGGGGACACAGAAGGAAAAATGTTGACTCAGTCTGTCCAATCTAGAATCTTGGGGTCTGGTTGGTGAGGTTGGACAAACCGGAAAAAACTGGTGAGGGAGAGAGGGAGGTGGTTGTGTTGGGCAGTGCTGGGCAGGATGTGTGGGTACCTGGGACCAAGGTGTGGGGTGCCATGAAGTCTAACGGCCCTGAGAGCTGAGAGCTCAGAGCAGGTCCGTACAAACCTTCATGGAAGTATAAGGATGCTATGACCCCAGTGGCAGTACTGTACCAACCAGGACCCAGGTCTGACAGGCAGGAGTGAACTGGAATCTAGGGGGCTGACTGTTTAGACACTAGACCTAGCCTGTCCAATACAGTAGCCACTGGCCACAAGTGCACTTCGAAATGTCCCTGGACAGCAGTGGGATGTGCTCTATGAGAGTACTTCAAAAAGTTCACAGGAAAATAGGATTAAAAGACAATATGCGTGTTTCCATGAAATTTCTGAGGAAGCCTCATATGTATAGTATACCAGATTTTGAAAACTTAGTATAAAAAAAAGTAAAATATCTCCTTAGTATTTTTTATATTTATTAAATGTTGAAATGGTAATCTTTTGAATATGTTGGGTTAAGTAAAATATATTACTAAAATTAATTTTACCTATTTCTTTTTACTTTTAACATAGCTACTAGAAAATTTAAAATTACATATGAGGCTTGCATTATATTTCTGTTAGACAGCACGTGTCTAGAATGTCCCAGAAAAGCCAGGAACTCTCATCACAGTAAATAGAACCAGTCATGGAGTAGTTGTTTTGGGTCTCTCTCCTTTGTCAAAGAACAAAAAGCCCAGCCACAGCCTCCAGTAGGAAGATTTTGGTTTCCTGTAGTTTCAGACCCACAAATAAATCTGTCCCAAATGCTCTTCTCCCAAGGGTCCCTGCTATTTGTCCTACTAGGCAGCTCAGGTGTCACCTCTTCCAGGGAGCCCTGGTTTCCTGTAGTTTCAGACCCACAAATAAATCTGTCCCAAATGCTCTTCTCCCAAGGGTCACTGCTATTTGTCCTACTAGGCAGCTCAGGTGTCACCTCTTCCAGGGAGCCCTTCTTGTCCACCCCTCACGGCTGTGTTGGCTGCTCCTACTCTGGCCTGTGTTACTCATTCATCTCCTGCAGTGGGCAGGGAGCTCCTTGAGAGCAGCAATGCTGTCTCAGCCATCTGTGCACTCCAGCACCTAATGCAGGGCCTGGCATGAAGCAGACAGCCATCGGTGCTTGTGGAAAATGAGCCCTGCTTAGCTAGAGTTACCCACTGCTGTGTGCCCTCTATACACAAGCTCTCCATAACCTCCCTTGGGTTTTGTCCCTGGAGGAGCTGACATCCCTAATGCCAGCCTTCCTGCCATGAGCCTCAGCCATGCCTCCTCCCAGTGGCCACCCTGGGTTGGCATCAGGAAGGAAGTGAATGGATAGAGGGTGAGACTGACGTCCAGTTGGGCCAGGGCAGGGTGGGGCTGCTTCCTCTGCGGCAGGCAAGGTGTCCCCACCCACAGCAGACCCTCAGACCCCAGAGCAGAGCCACACTCACCAGTGGAAGGAAGGTCAGCAGGGGCCGGACTCTTGGCCGAGCTTTCAGCGTGGCTGTTCCCGACTCACTCACCGTGTTAAACCGATTGTCGCCATAATAGATCCCATCTGGAGGACATAAGTGAGGGAGACCATGAGCTGGGGTCAAAGGCTCCCAGCCAGCCGAATTTAATCTGCCCACAGTTCCCAGTGAGGAAGGCCAGGCCTGAGTTCACCCCAGTTGACCCAGCTGAGCCCCTGACACAGTAAGAGCCCACGGATGGGGTGTGAGCTCGCAGGGCCGACTGAGGCGGAATTGTGGGGGGCACCTCAGGGGCAGTCTCCTGGGGTCTCCACCAGCGTTCCTGGGGCTTTCAGCCCCCAGCAGCCATCTCTGTCCTGATCCACTCCCCACCCCCAAACATCCTGAACATCCTCTCCCACAGCAACTTGTCCCTCCTTTTAGGGCCCTGAGAGCTTGGCCAAGGCCCCAGCCAAAGCTTATCTCTGAGAGAGAGAGGAAAACAAGCCAGTTTTTCTCTCAAGTATTTGAACTTCTAATCTGGAACAAACAGAGCAGATGAGGCCACCTGCTGTCCCCTGTGGCCCACATACCATCTTCTGGGCTCCTCTTACTCAAGATTTCTCTAGCACCCAAACCACCCATGGTGTGTGCATGGCTTTTTTGATGCACCCTTGAGGGCAAAGCAGAAAGAGTGGGATGGTCAGGCCAGTGTGACCTAGTAGAAATCCCCCCTCTGCCACTCACTGGCCATGCTGCTCAACCTCTCTGGTCTTCAGCTTTCCCATCTGTACAATGGGAGTGATAATAGTGCCAAATTTATAGGACTGTTGTGAGTAGTAAGTGTGGCCAACACACAGAAGTGCTCAACAAACATGGTCTCTTCCCTGTAGGGAGACGACACCAAAGACCTTCCCCTTCCTCCAGTTACTGGGTCCTGCTCTGTGCCCTGTCTACACTAGTGAGAGCGTGGGAGGAGCCATTCACACTTTCTCAACCAACCTCCCTCATGTTCTTTGACACACATTGGTGAGAATTTCACATTCCGTCCTGGGTTCACACTGTCACCTCCTAGAGGCAGGGATCACTACATGTCTCTTGCCATGTGGTCAGAAACAAGGGGGGCTTTCACCCACTTAACAGGGTGTGAGGGACTTCTCTTTCTCTATAGCCAGACAGGAAACAGGATAAAGGCCAAAGGGTTGGCCAGTTAGCTCAGCTGGTTAGAGCAAGATATTACAACACCAAGGTCAAGGATTTGGATCCCTGTAACAGCCAGCTGCCAAAAGGTCAAAATCCCAGTGAACCAGATCCTACTAACTGGAACATTGAACTAATTGTGATTACTTTTCCCCTTGCACATGACTTTAGGGGAAAATTGCAGGAAAGCCAAATGATTTATTCAACAGAGAAGACTGAGCTTGTCTAGGAGACCCTGGGGACAGAATGCACCCATCCCAAATTCCTACACCTACAGCCACAGCCCTCCCTGTAAGACTCAAGGACGTGCTGGAGGCTCCGGGGAGCGCCCCAGCACCTGGAGACCAAGTCCTTCATGTGGTGCCCCACCAAGGCAGAAAGTTGGCTGGCGCACTCCAGATTTTCCACCTCTCTCAAACGGCGGGTTCTCTGCGTGTGCCACACGTCCCAGGAATCACCAGTTCCCAGCGCTGCCCTGCCCTGTGCGCTCTGGACAAACACGATTCCCCAGTCAGGGTTGCCAGGCTCCACGCCTGAGGCTGCAGACCGGACTGGAGGGCCTGGGGGAGGGGTGCTGTGAGAGGGCAGATTTGGCTCAATCAGAAACAACAAAAGTAGAGAACTGCCCACACCCGACAGCCACCACTAAAGCCCACTTCATCCCGTCAGCTTCTAACAGTCTACGTGTTGACACCAGCATCTCCCAGGATATTCTCTAGACAGTGCCGTGTGGATGCCAAGGCCCTAGATCTGATGTGATATGGCTGCCTGGGCCCTTAATAGGACTTGAGGTGGGGTGGGGATTACCGCAGGGACTGTGTGAGAGCTGTACTCCTAGGCAGACACTTTAACTGTTTCACTTAATCTCTGCGGCAGTGTTGGGGTCTAGGAAACCTCCTTTCTGCAGTTGAGTTACTGTCACATTAATGGCTACTATAATTGTGTGCCTAGGAGCTTTAGAAGCGACCTGGTAAGGTGATAATTATAATAGTAATAATAATAAAAGGTAAAACTTACTGAGAACTTTTAATGGGCCAGGCACTGTTCTAAGCATCTTATACATTATTAATTCATTTAATTCTCAAAATAGCTGTATGTAAATTGGTACGACCATTATCCCTGTTTTACAGATGAGGAAACTGAGGCACAAGGAGGTCAAATAACTTGTCCAAAGCCTCACAGTAAGCGTTGAAGCCAGGGTCTCCCTGAAGGTGTGACCTCTGAACCACTGCACACACTGTCCCCCAAAGAAGGAGTCATAATCCTACCACATACAGGGCTTGGATGGGAGGATGGGGGTGTGAAGGGCAGGGTGCTGCTGGGGGTAAGGAAGGCTCTGCTCTGGCCAAGGAGCAGTGCTAGGGAGTGGTGGGAGGTGAAGCCACTTGCTTAAAGCCATGCACAGGTCAGAACAGCCAGATCTGAGCCATCCAGGGCTGTCTGACCCCAGGCAGGTGTTCTAACCACCTCACAGATTCCATGACTCCAAGGCACTGTTGTTTTGGTCATTCTGTGGTTGTTCTAAGCAGGGGAACACTTTCTAAGAATACAGTTGTCCTCTGTAAAACATACCAGAAGGGAGCAGCTGTAGCATGAGCAGAAGGGCCCCATGGGTCTCCTCCCCACTGGGGCACTTCTGGAAAATCCAATATGATTTCCTGGTTCTAAGAGGGCTGGTGAGGACTCAGAGAAGGAAATGTGGTGACGGAAACAGAGTCAGAGTGACGCCACAGGCATTAGTGGCTTTGACGCTGGAAGGGGTTCGCCAGCCCAGGAGCACAGGCAGCCTCTAGAAGGTGGAGAAGGTGATGAACACTCTCCCCGAGAGCCTCCAGAAAGGAACAGAGTCTTTCCAACACCTTAATTTTAGAATATTGAGACCTGCATCAGACTTCTGACCTACAGAATTGTAAGATAATAAATTTATGTCGTTTCAAGCCAAAAAGATAAAAGAAAAGAAAAAGAGGTTTGGCTAGAACCTGGCACACGCTCTTGGGCCCTCACACCTGGCTCAGTTCCTGCTCTGCCGAGGCACACCATTAGGTGAGGCGTGTGTGGCCACCACCATTAGCTACGTCCTCCAAGTGTTCAAGTTCAGGGCTGGGGCTTTTCCAGCCTCAAAGTCAAGGCCCAAAATGAAAAAGAAAAAAGAGTCCAACCTTGGGGAGTTTTCTGAACTCTGCTCAATCACAATGTCAGGGATGCTAGCATGGGCCTTCCTGAGAAGCAGCTGCCTCCTCAACTGAGGACAAAGGAGGGCTCTTGAGAAAGGAAGGGAAAGGAGGAGGTAAAGGGGGTGGCTGGGGAGGAGCTATACGATTTGCCCGTGGAAGAGGCAATGAGACTGCTCAACCAGAAACAGGAGCCCTACCCCCGCATAACATCCACCTTGAAACTTGCAAACTCCCTGTGTCTGCCTTTCCTTTTTAAAAATTTGTAATTTTACTTATTTTTTATTTTTTAAATTAAAAAAGGTATTGAAACATTGATTATGCATATTTATGGGGTACAGAGTTCTATTTCAACACATGTACACAATGTGTGTGTGTCTGCCTTTATACTGGAAGAGTCCTTAGGGAACTGGAAGGTTTTATGCTTGCCACACGCATGGATTAGAGGCAGCATTGGAACACCCAAGTGGCTCCCAGAAGACTGGAAAGAGGAGGGAGCCACCCTCAGACGCAGAAGCTTCCCCAGAGAAGTGGCACCTTCAGGAGAGCCCTGGAGCAATTCCAGCAGCCAGAAGTCTTTTGAGACCCCAGCAACAAGTTCTGAGCAGGGCCTGAGCCCCAGATGGATCACAACCCTATCAAGATACAAACCGAAGCTTCTCTGACAGAGTCACCTACAAATAAATAATGCAATGGATAAATCCAGGTCTGCTTCCATTTACCCAAACCTGATCATTAAAACAATCCCAATCCCACACACACTGCCAGATTAAATCCTTTTTAGGACAGGATTATGTGCAGGATTCCTTTAGGTTTTCTTCTTAAAAATTTCTCTCTCATATATTGATAGGAAATGAAGGAGCAGCTTCAAATCCATTTGCAATCCCTCAATGATTTGAGTTGACATAAATACCATCTAATATTTAAAAACCTTGTTCAAAAACAATTCTTGGTGCCAAGCAGGTGGGCTTCACCTCAGATTTTAACCTAGGACTGGCGGCTCCTCTCCCTGTCTTCTTCTTCCTCAGGAGAACCTGACCCTGCGGGGGCTTGAGGAGCAGCTGAGTTGGGGGGGGCAGCTGAGTTGGGGGAGCAGCTTGAGGACCAGCTTCTCATCTGGGAGTGGGGGCAGGACCCTGTATGCTATGGGTGTAGAGCCTAGCCGAACTTGGGTTCCAGTCCCTGCTCCACCACAACTGTGGGGCCCTGGAGCATAATGTCTCCTCATCCTTGTGAATGTGAATGATGGCCCCTACTGGGTGGGTTGGTGGGAGGCTGATGAGATAAAGTGTGCAAAATGTTAGCACAGTGCCTAGCAGATAATTCGTGCTCAATAATTACAAAGGATGGTTAGTCACTGTCATCAGCACTCTCTCTGCTCCACCTTAACTCTCTCCACCAAGAGCCTCGGCTTTGAGCTTGAATCCAGCTGTGTCACTTGCAAATGATGGTGAACACCTATACCCACAGAGGAGCACCATCAGGAGGCAGGCGGCCCTTTGCTCTCTGGTCAGACATCACTCTGAGTCCTGATGCTGCTCCCAACTGCCCTCTTTGCAGATGGGGCGACTGAGGCCCAGAGGGGGAAGGGCTGGACCAAGGTCACAAAGCAGTGGTGGTGCCAGGTTTCAAACAAGGTGCAGTGTGGGGCTCCAGGCACAAGAATTGCTGTGCCTTACACATAGCACACAGCTTGCTGCCTCGGCCTGGCCCGGGGTGGGGTGTGTGTGTGCATGCACGCTCATGCATGAGTGTGCTAACTGGGGGAAGTTCTGTGCAAGCTGCGGGTGGGGCACAAGCTGCTGCCTGACTCCCAGCCCTTCTTTTCTCCCCTCTCTCCAAGACGAGGAGCCTCACTGAGTCTTCTGTAGTTCTTTTCTCACAAAGTTCAGGTTGAAAACCTGGTAACATGCTCTTCCTCCCCCAGCCCCAAAGCTGCCCGTGGATCTCCATGGAAGATGAGATCAGACAGTCCAGGACAGTTATTTATCTCTCTCCTCAAATCCTAGATAGGTCCCAACTAGAGAGAAAATTAATTAAATTACTTAAATACTTAAATGCCTAACATCTATTAAGCATGTATTATGAGCTTCCTCCTCACAACTTTGTCAGGGGAGTACCCTTATTACTCCCACTTTCCAGGTGAGGAAACTGAGGCTCAGAGAGGTTAAGTCCCCTTCCCAAGGTCGCATAGCTGGTGAATAAAAGGGGCCGGGACTCAAGCTCAAGCAACCTGATTCTAGAATCTAATTTGGTCTGGTCACAGCCAGCACAGCAGGAAAAGAATGTAGGTAGGGCTCCAGCGTTCCTCCCTTCATCTCCTCTTATTCCCCAGTGAGATCTGAAAGTTGGTGAGGCCTACAGGGAAGCAAATGGGCCTAGAAATCATACCTGGGGTCACATCTCAGCTCCTCCATGTAATGCCTGAGAAAGTTGGCACTTTCTCAGGCTTAGTGTCCTCTCTTGTGAAATGAGGATAATTACACCTACTTTGCAGGAAGCTTCCCAGAATTGGGGGGAGGAAGTAGCCGGGGTGGGAGGAAAGCTGGAGTAATGGTGTAGGGCTCCAAATCACCAGCAGTCTCCAAATGACCTCAGGAGCACTAGCCACAGGTCTAATCAGATTCCAGAGGCCTGGGGGGCGAAACCTTAGGCTGCAGGGTTTGTTGCCTTGACTCAGAGTAACCCAGAACCCCAAAAGACACCTCCCCCTACTTCTGATCTTCAGCCACTAGGAGAGCCCCTGCCTTTCAGGGAAGCAGCCAGGGATGGCCCCATGTGAATGTAACCCACAAATGGCGTTAATGAGGCCCTTCCTTGCTAATTAGCAGGTCCACATGACAGGAACCTGAAAAGGCCAGTCTGTCCCAGCAAGCCCCAGCAGGCCTGACCTGAGCACCAGAGAGAGGCCTTTGTCCAAGGGCAGTAGGACCTGAAGGCTGGGCTGGGGTGGAGGGGAGGTGGGGCAGGGAGCCACAGAGTAGAGGAGGAGGGAACGGGAAGGGAAGAGCCTCAGTTGGGGCAGCTCAAAGGACCCCACTGTGGGGAGTGAAGGGGGAAGGGCACAGCAAACAGGACCCTCTATTTCCAGCTGGGACTTGTTACTCAAAGTGTGTGGAGCAGCAGAACGACTTTACCTGAAACTTGTTAGAAAATTAGAGCCTCTCTCCATCCGAAGCTGAGCAAATCAGAATCTGATCATAACTAGACCCCAGGTGACTGAATGCACTTCAATGTTTGTGCTGTCCCAAGCTGGAATGACTGAGTCATTTAACCTGTCCCAGCCTTCCTTCTGAGTCTGTTTCCTCAATTGAGAAAACTGTCGAAGCTGAGCAAATCAGAATCTGATCATAACTAGACCCCAGGTGACTGAATGCACTTCAATGTTTGTGCTGTCCCGAGCTGGAATGGCTGAGTCATTTAACCTGTCCCAGCCTTCCTTCTGAGTCTGTTTCCTCAATTGAGAAAACTGTAGTTTTTAGCACAGAGGCTGGTTCAATAAGTGGTAACTGATATTGATATTATTATCATTATTAATTTATTGGCTAGGAGAGAAGGGGCAGCCTGTAGCTGGTCTGCAGGGGTAAAGGGAGGGCCTAGCTTTCTGGAGTTGAACTACAGCGACAAGAGGCCCTTATATAATGAGACAGCAGAGAGGGTGTGTTGTGTGTACTGAACTGCTGGCAAACCACAGCACACCTCCACGGGACAGGAGTAAACAAAAGTCTCCTTCACACCCCTGCAAAGCACAGGTCAGCTTTTGGTAGGTAGGCTGGTGCCAGCCTGGCCCTGGCTGGAAATACATGCGAGGCTCCAGGGGTTCATGGCTTCCCACCATTTCTCTTGGCCTGAGACACAAGGTCAGGGGACCCCAGGAACAGGGACACCAGAACCGGCAGCCACCCTAGGGACCACTAGGGTTCTCCTGATAAGGAACTGGCCACATTCCCTACATATTTATTTAGAACCTACTCTATGCTCTGCGAGGAGTCCTAAGGGTAAAGAGACTGACCCAGCTCCAAGTAGGGAAGGAAACCCCAGAGTTCATCAAATCACCTGGGAGCTGGTTAAAAACCCAGAGCCAGGGCCCTAGCTCTGTGGGATTCTGACTTCATGTGCCTGAGGTGGAATGTGCATTTTAAATAATTGTCCTAGGTGGTTGTGAGGAAGGTGGTTTATATTTGGAGGAACAGGGCAGGAAAGAGAGCCCCTCAGCGAATAAGGGGGTCCCACTGCCGGGGTGGGCTGCAGTGGTGGTAGATAAAGAACCTTAGCTCAGTTAATCCAAGAGGCAAGGGAAGAGACCAGAGCTATTGGCGGCTTTGCCTCAGTAGCAGCCCAGTCCCTTATCATGGGATTTGCAAAGATCCCCATCTCTGCTTTCCCGTGCATTTAAAAAACAATTGTGTGGCCTTCTAAAACCTTTGCTTGGGCTGGGGGAAGGCAGAAGGCTTAATTAGGATTGCAATTGCATTCAGTGAAGTCCTCTTAATTACTAGAGTACACGTTAGGGAAATTCTTTAAAGAAAAATGTGCTCGTCACCATCTTCACAAGACTGTTTGCATTTTACCTGCTGCATCCAGCCTACGTTTGGGCAAAAAGATTTTTACATGGCTGTAGTCACAGAGCAAGCAGGTAGTTACTCTTTAATTCCTGTACACATTCCTACATTGATTTTCCCCCTGTCATTCCACCACCTGTTTTCCAAGGGCTGAATACCACCAGCTCAGTGGTAGGAATGACCTGATAATAACAAATCATTCTTTAGAGCAGGGGTCATCAAACTTTTTCTGTAAAGAGCAAGATAATAAGTATTTTAGCTTTTCAGGCCATACAGTCTCTTTTGCAGTTACCCAACTCTTCTCTTGTAGCATGAAAGCAGCAATAAACAATATGTAAATGATGGGCATAGCTGGCTAAGTTCTAATAAAACTTTATTTACAAAAACAGGCCACGGGCCAGATTTAAGTCAGGGCCAGAGTTTACCAATCCTTCCTTTAGAGCTTTTCTTTTCAATGCTCTTCAAAGCGCTGCCATATACACCACTTCAGGCTGTCATCCTACAGGCATTCTGGACACCATCCCCATTTAACAGAAGAAAAAATTGAGGTCCAGAGAGTGTTTAGCCCACATTATTGATAGAGACAAGACTCTGAGGCAGTTCTGACATCTTCATCCCATCACAGAATCCCCAACACTGGTCCCTCCCCAACCCCAAGCACAGCAGGGAGGAGGCCTGATGTCACACCCATTGGCACCTCAGGGAACACCATGGACACACTGGGGAGCCATCCTGTTGGGTGCAGGATGTTTACCATCCTTCCATGTGTAGGCTTGGTCAGGCTGAGTCAGCTGGAGGCCCAGCCTTGCCCTGGGGAATGGGAGGAGCTGTTGAAGAGCTCCTTGAAGAACTGGAGGAACTGCATCTAGGCTGCTGAAGGCAGCAGTTGGCTGAAGGTGACAGGGTACCATGCCCCTCTTCTCTCACCAAAGGGACTGATCCCCTAGCAGCCTGCTCAGCCCAGGCAAAATGTAGAGGAAGTGCCTGAGAGGCATGTCTGGGGTCTCCCCTAGGGAGAAGTGTGGTGTGTGTGTGTGTGTGTCTGTGTAGGGGTGCTCTCAAGGCAGATGCCCAACTAGTCAGATTCACCCTTGGATCTCCTTCCTCCACAGAGTTAATTCAGCAAGCTGGCTAAGAGTGTGGTTTCTGGAGCCAACTGCCTGGGTTCAAATACTGGTTCTGCCTCATAACGGAGATTTTGGGTAATGGGAATGTTCTAAAACCTAATTGTGGTGATAGTTGCACAGCTCTATAAGTCTACTAATAATCATTGAATTCTACATTTAGGAAAATCCTGGCTCCATCGTTTAAAGCTGTGTGATCTTGGGCATGTTCCTTAACCTCCCTGTGCCTCAGTCTCTCATCTGTCAAACAGGAATGATAATAATAGTACCTGTCTCTAGATGAGGACTTAATGAATCAACAACACAAAGATTTTTGAATGGTGCCGTGTACCTGCGAAGGGATCAGTAAGCGTTTGCCTCACAGTGTCTTTTTTCGGGCAAGGAGAGGTGTTCAGTACGTTCCTAAACCATGCTCCGACTCACCCTGCCCTTCCTCGACTTTGCCCCTACTGTTAGCGCTGCCAGGAATGCCTTTCCTCGTCAACTCAAATGCTAGTTCCACTCAGAGGTTGGTTCTCTTCTCTGCTCTTCATACACTTAATCTTTTAAACATAGGCTCGGAAAGGGCTACATGGCATACGGCCAGTTCTGTTCACCCCCTGGTCCGAGATCCGTAGGCCAGGGAGAGGAGACATCTTGTTTGCCCTGCTCCTATCCATGGTGCCTCGTACCCCGACTGTGGCAACCAGGATGCTGAACTGAATCGAACAGCAGGGGCCGAGGCTGTGACATCCTCTGTGGGTCCCAGCACAGTGGCCATAACGGGCAGTGGAGGTAATATGGTGACAGTGAAGGCAGTGGGCTAAAGCAGTAATGGGTGAACTTCCTTTGGCTCAGAAGCCCCCTACCCCCCACCCCAGGCCCAGAGCCCCGGGGGCTTGCACAAGAAGTGAATTCCTGTCCCCCCTCCCCCCAGTTATAGAGAGTACACATGGGGGGGACAGAGGAAGCAGAAAGGGTGAGGGACGAGACCAGTCGTAGGTCCCCTCTTCAGGTAACACTTCTCACCTGGCAAAAATAGGTGTGGGGGATGGGGGGAGTCGCGGGGCGGGGGAGACACCGCAAACCTCAGGAAGCCTTTCTGCCCACAGTGACACAAACATCAGCTCCACCAAGAAGAGAAAATAAACGCCCGGGAGGAGGGGCTGGGATCCGACGTGGGGGCGGCATAGTTCTGCCACTTCGCTGTGGGGGGTCCCCTCCTTCCCAGCACCTCTTCCCCCATGGCCCTTTCCCAGACGCCCCAGGGCTGCGTCTCCTCCCCTGCCCGGCAGCTCCTTCCCGGTCAGTCCACAGGCTCCAGCGTGTCCCTTCCCCTCCGCGCCCTGCCGCGCCTCCCGCCGCCCCAGCCACGCGGAGCCCGGACCCGGGAGGGCGCAGCCCCGCCGGCCGCTCCCCCAGCGCCCTCCGCTGTGCCCAGAGCGCACTCACCAAAATCCCTGGTCCCCTCCTCCGGGGCCTCCTGGGTGAAAATCCAGGGGGGGTTGGTGGCGTAGAGGGAGGTGGTGGCGGAGCTGGCGTGCTTCTTCCCGAAGAGTTTGCTGAAGGTGCCCTGCACCGTCTGGTTCTTTTTCATGCTGTCGCAGGCCGCGCGGGCACTGGGGAAGGACCGTCCCTCCCTCGCCCTGCCTTGCCCCGGACTGAACTCTGCACGGTCTCCCCAGGGGACGCTACCAGGCCATGTCCCCCGCCGTCCTCCCCGCCCGCGCACCGGGCGACAGTTGCTGCGGGCGCCGCCGCTCGCTCGGAAATGCGAGCTACC